>NC_091372.1:20044856-20086193 GCF_038502225.1 Cherax quadricarinatus | reverse complement strand
AAACAGCTTTTCATGCAGTTTATTTCTGTAAAGAGTTGGGTGAGGTACGGTTGTGGTTGGCAAGAGTTTTTAGGTTGATGGGTGGGGGTAATGTAGAGATTCTGAGAGCCCTAACATTCGGAGTAAGAGGGGTCTCTGAAGACGTGAGAAGAGCTGTTATGTACATAGTGGCAGATTTCTTGTATTTTTCTTGAGGATTGAGGGACAAAGGTGGGGGATTAGAATTAGGGCGATTGCAGCAGGAATATATCGTACGGTATGTAGAAATAAAGTCATTTATGGGAAACAGTGGAGAACACGTATTCCGAACTCATACAGAAATATTACAGTAAAGAGACTCATTAATGTCCCACACTAAGTATAGATCAAGGGACAGTTTTCCTTTTTAGCGGGGATATATAAGTATTGGAGGGAGAGTGCATGAGGTAAGGTTATCTGGAGAGTTTGTATGGTTTGGAAGGTTATGTCAAACGTGGTGTTGTTTTTGAGAGGTATGTTGCAACTGTAGTGCAACACTACAGTGTTGCAACTGTAGTGCAACACTACAGTGTTGCAACTGTAGTGCAACACTACAGTGTTGCAACTGTAGTGCAACACTACAGTGTTGCAATTGTAGTGCAACACTACAGTGTTGTGCTTAACAAAGAATTATTATGGTAAAGTGTCCTGTGCAGCAGCACCACTAAAGAGGGGATAATCAACGTATTATGAGCGGTTGGCTACACCAGCTACTTTGAGCTCATGTCAGTTTTACATGCTGTTCATATTTTGTGTATTTTACAGTATATACAAGGACAAAAAACTTGGTTCCAAAAAAATTTCAGTTACTGTGTTAAGTATGATAAAAGGTGTGTGTGTGTGTATGTATATGTATTTGTGTATGTATATATATATATATATATATATATATATATATATATATATATATATATATATATATATATATATATATATATATATATATATATATATATATATATATATATATATATATATATATATATATATATATATATATATATATCTATGCATATATATGTTTGTGTATATATGTATATTAACAACTTATTAAGACAGCCACAGTGTCATGTGACACAATTATTATATATCTATGTTGGTTTTTGTTAGATCCTGTGACCTTACTGACATTATTTAGTAATGTGTAACATAAGTAAGGCAATTTAGTAATGTGTAACATAAGTAAGGCAATTTAGTAATGTGTAACATAAGTAAGGCAATTTAGTAATGCGTAACATAAGTAAGGCAATTTAGTAATGTGTAACATAAGCAAGGCAATTTAGTAATGTGTAACATAAGTAAGGCAATTTAGTAATGTGTAACATAAGTAAGGCAATTTAGTAATGCGTAACATAAGTAAGGCAATTTAGTAATGCGTAACATAAGTAAGGCAATTTAGTAATGTGTAACATAAGCAAGGCAATTTAGTAATGTGTAACATAAGCAAGGCAATTTAGTAATGTGTAACATAAGCAAGGCAATTTAGTAATGTGTAACATAAGTAAGGCAATTTAGTAATGTGTAACATAAGTAAGGCAATTTAGTAATGTGTAACATAAGTAAGGCAATTTAGTAATGTGTAACATAAGTAAGGCAATTTAGTAATGTGTAACATAAGCAAGGCAATTTAGTAATGTGTAACATAAGTAAGGCAATTTAGTAATGTGTAACATAAGTAAGGCAATTTAGTAATGTGTAACATAAGTAAGGCAATTTAGTAATGTGTAACATAAGCAAGGTGTAACATAAGTATAAGTGTAAGGCAATTTAGTAATGTGTAACATAAGTAAGGCAATTTAGTAATGTGTAACGTAAGTAAGTGTAACAATTTTAGTAATGTGTAACATAAGTAAGGCAATTTAGTAATGTGTAACATAAGTAAGGCAATTTAGTAATGTGTAACATAAGTAAGGCAATTTAGTAATGTGTAACAAGTAAGGCAATTTAGTAATGTGTAACATAAGTAAGGCAATTTAGTAATGTGTAACATAAGTAAGGCAATTTAGTAATGTGTAACATAAGTAAGGCAATTTAGTAATGTGTAACATAAGTAATGTGTAACATAAGTAAGGCAATTTAGTAATGTGTAACATAAGTAAGGCAATTTAGTAATGTGTAACATAAGCAAGGCAATTTAGTAATGTGTAACATAAGTAAGGCAATTTAGTAATGTGTAACGTAAGTAAGGCAATTTAGTAATGTGTAACATAAGTAAGGCAATTTAGTAATGTGTAACAGAAGTAAGGCAATTTAGTAATGTGTAACATAAGTAAGGCAATTTAGTAATGTGTAACATAAGCAAGGCAATTTAGTAATGTGTAACATAAGTAAGGCAATTTAGTAATGTGTAACGTAAGTAAGGCAATTTAGTAATGTGTAAGATAAGTAAGGCAATTTAGTAATGTGTAACAGAAGTAAGGCAATTTAGTAATGTGTAACATAAGTAAGGCAATTTAGTAATGTGTAACAGAAGTAAGGCAATTTAGTAATGTGTAACATAAGTAAGGCAATTTAGTAATGTGTAACATAAGTAAGGCAATTTAGTAATGTGTAACATAAGTAAGGCAATTTAGTAATGTGTAACATAAGCAAGGCAATTTAGTAATGTGTAACATAAGTAAGGCAATTTAGTAATGTGTAACGTAAGTAAGGCAATTTAGTAATGTGTAACGTAAGTAAGGCAATTTAGTAATGTGTAACATAAGTAAGGCAATTTAGTAATGTGTAACATAAGTAAGGCAATTTAGTAATGTGTAACATAAGTAAGGCAATTTGGTAATGTGTAACATAAGTAAGGCAATATGGTGTGATAGCGAGTTTGGGAATGATCAACGGCGGGTTTACAAAGGGGGAACTTGTTTTTGATAATAAAGGTGATGTACGGGAGTTGGGTTGAATGGTTTTTTATAGGAACATGTGTAGTATAAGTTTGTAAGGTTTTTTACGTAAAAGAAAAGTATTAACTCAGGTGTGGGTAGGCATGTAGGATGATAATTATACTCTGAGTTTTATTTTCCGGTAAGTTATCTTGTCATTTTTTATATATTGTAAAATATGTATTTAAACATATATGATCTAAGGAAGGACATCAGATTCGATGGTATTTATCATGGTATTATAAGGTAATTATACTCTTATGAGTATACTTTTCGGACATGTTATTTTTTATTTGTTTTTATGTATAGTAAAATATGTACTTACACATATATGGTATGGGGCAGGTCATCAGATTATATTGCAATTGTCATGAAGAGAAAAAGGGGTTATAAGATTTATAAAATCAGGTCGGAAGACTTTCTTTTTGTGGTAAGAGAATTTTTTAGGACGTGAAGAGATTATCGTATTTCTTTATTTCAGTATGTTGTAATCAGGCATGGATCGCTTAAGGGTAATTTGCAACAGCTGGAATGTAAACTTCTCCACAGGATGACCTGTGTGTTATGTTTTATAGTAAGGAGACACTTTTGTTCACACTTGATGTCTCTCTATTTAATTTTTATATTGTAATATTTGTTTTAATAAATTCTAAAAAATATATATATATAAAGGAAGACACTCTCCCCCTCCATCACCTCATTACCCCTCACAGTCCTCCCCAAAACTCGCATCAACACTTTTCCCGGTTTGCTAAACCTCAATAAAAATCTCAGCATACACATACACTCCTCCAATTCCCTCCCCCATCCCCCCCCACCACTGCTGCACATCATCCATAACCTCACTCACCCTTACACCCCGATCCCCACCCAACCATATATAACTATGTTTCACATACATGCTTTTCAGTCTACTACACAATCATTCGTCTCTCAGCCATTGAGTAGAGAGGACGTGTTCTACACTGCTGCCCTCTATAGCTGTTCGGTGGCAGTTTCATTTTCTCAACATGGCGCAGGCAGCCAGACGCCGCGTCAACACTGTGTGTTTGGAATTAACTCCTGGGGCAGTGCTTGGACCATCAATGGCGATATTATTGCCAGCGATAATCCGAGACACCTATGGTATCGCCAACGAGGATTTGTGCGGTGTAGCGATGAATGGTGTGACAAGAATCTTTGTAAAGTTTTGCTCAGCTCAAGTTTACGAGAATGTCGTCGACAAGTATCAAGAGGTTAATCTGGTGGTTAACCAGGCTGTGTCTGTGAAGCTACACGATGTATCCCGCCATTATACATGGGAAAAAGTCAGAAACGTACCCTTTGAGGCTGATGCGACTGATATACGTGCTGCCCTGAGTAATTACGGCACCATACACATGGCTACAGCAGGGAGGTGGCCTGATGGCCCATATGAAGGACTACCTGAGGGAACTTTTTCGGTAAAAATGACATTACGACATCCAATCCCTTCATATGTGATCCTGCAAGACTTCAGGACTCAAGTATTTGTGACTTTTGCAGGGCAACGCCGCACTTGTAGGTTGTGTGGAGCATACGATCATTTGGCGGTGCAGTGTGAAAGGAGACGAGGTGCCAGGGTTGTACAACAGAGCAAGGATTTAGGGGAGGAAGGTATAAGGCAAGATGTGCCTGAAGCGCCTGTGCAACCCTCAAGATTGTCTTGGAGCGAAGAGGTTGAGAGGTCTCTGAACACGGTGTGTGCTACACTCCCTGAAGTGTCGCCTCCTTTGGAGGCAGCCCCAGAGGTGGAAACGGTTTCGCGAGAAGAGCAGGCCAATGATGTGGAGACATCCATTGTCTCTGTGTTAGACGAATTATTTACGGAGGACAGCATGAGTCCTGCGACGGCACCATCCCTAGACTTGGGACAGGCTGCGACGGCGGACGTGGATCACGACGTGCAGCTGGTAGTGGACGCCACTGACGCCTTGCTGAAACAAACGGTGGAGGTGGAAATTCACCAGGATTGCACTGTGGACGACGAAATGCAGGTAGAAAGTGTAACACGAAAGCGCTCTGTTACACTTTCAGATTCTGATGATGTGTTAACGCCAGCCCAAAGATCAGGGAAGAAATCATGGGCGGATGTGGCACAGAAAGCGTCCTGTGCACCCAATGCACAGGGGATGATCAGGAGTGCTTCAAAAGGAGGGGAAGGGAAAATTGGAAACAAAAAATCTAGTGAAAAACATTCAGTGTCGAAAGGAAAACCATCATTGTCGATTTTAAGTGCCTCACAATAAACATTAATGGTTTGCGAACTGTACGAAAGTGTGCATGGTTACATGATTTATTGGTGCGTAATAATGTGGACGTTGTGTTCATACAGGAACACAATCATAAATGTGGCAGTGAATTGCGGATAGAAGGATATAACGTGTACATGGAGAATGCAATTTGGTTGAAAGGTGGCGTTGCCATCATGATCAGGGAGACTAGCCCGTTTGTTGTGAGACGTAGTGAAGGGGGGGAGGGGAGGATAATAAGGGTGGAAGGACTATGGGGACGGGTGAAGGTGGCTTTTGTGTGTGTGTATGGTCCAGCCGAGAATGATGGGCGTGTAAAAGCAACCTTTGTGAAAGAGGTGTTAATTTATTATTTGAGGTCACTCCCTGAAGTAGCTATTGTAGGCGGGGATTGGAATTGCGTGATCCGGCGTAAGGATGTAGAACCTCGGTGACGTGGGTACTTTTCAGGGGTATTGGGAGATCTAATGTCAGGGGTGAGATTAAAGGACGTGGTGGGGGGGAGAGAGGTTGAGCATACTTTTGTACGTCGTGGATATGCGGTGCGACTTGATAGAGTGTACGTGTCACACACCATCGTAGTTAATAGTGTGCGTATTTTAGATGTGGTGTTTTCTGATCATAGAGGAGTTCTTGTGGACGCAGGGTGGGAGGGTTTACCTAAGAGGGGTTGTAGTTATTGGAAATTGAATGTCAAATTGTTAAAAGGGGAGGAGAATAGGAAATCTTTTGAGTGTTTTTGGGAGGGTTTGTTAGCAGGGGCACCTGGGGATGGAGACTTGGTTAGGTGGTGGGATGTGGTGGCTAAGAAACGTATTCGGGATTACTATGTTCGGCTTGGGAGGGAAAGTAATCAACTTTTATATGGGCTTCATGGGTATTTAGAAGGACAGTTACGCAATTGTTATGTGGGTGATGGTGCGAGATACCCTGTGGAGGAAATAGAGGATTTAAAGCAACGTATTAAGGGTTTGCATAATGATCGATTTGATGGTGCACGTGTGGCTGGAGGGTTGGAGGAGGTTCTCTAAGGGGATCGGCCTTCGGCGTGTGCGTTAAGGGGACAGCAGAAGAGGAGGGCAGCCACGGAGATGATGGGATTAACAGTTCAAGTGGGGATGGGAGGGTATAGGGATGGGCAGGTATTGATGTCGACTTAAGGTATGAGTGGATATATTGATGCATGGTTTAGGTCATATGCACAACATGTGGGTATACGAGATGATGCTTTAAGGGAAATGGGTGGTTATGTGCAATGCGAGCTTGATGGTAGAGATAGGGAGACTTTGGAAGGACAGATTACGGAAGGGGAAATTTGGCGAGCTATAGCAGGTGTGAGTTTAGGTAAGGCACCGGGTGTAGACGGGTTGCCTAATGATTTTTATGTTAAGAACTGGGAAGTATTGAAGAGATTTTTAGTCAGATTGTTCAATGTAATGAAGGAAGATGGGGCAATGGGTGAGCAGCAAAGGACTGCTGTTGTTGTATTAGTGCCAAAGGGTGGACAGACCACGGTAGAAGATTACCGTGCAATATCGCTTATGTGCGGTGATTATAAGTTATTTGCAAGGGTATTAGGGAACAGAATCAAACAGGTTTTAGGTAAAGTAATTGATAGAGGACAATATGGCATACCGGGTAGATCAATGTATGAAGGGCATGGAGCTATTAGGAGTTTTATAGAGCATAGGGGGGAGGGGGGAGGGGGTGTTTTGGCTCTGGATTGGAGAGCTGCTTATGATAGCGTAGAAAGGGATGCATTATGGAGTTTTATGCGTTGGTTGGGTTTCGGGAGGGAAATTGTTTCTTGGGCAAAAACTTTGTATCTGGGTGCAGTTACGAGAATACAGGTTAATGGACGACTAGGTGATAGCATTCAGACGGGAAGGGGTTTGCGACAGGGATGCCCTCTGTCGCAAATTTTTTTTGCATGTCTTCAGGAACCCTTTTATAGGGCAGTTAGGTGGAGTATAGCGAGAGCGAGGGTTGGTCTTGCAAAAGAAGGGGGAGCGGGTATAGTGGGTTACGTGGATGATACGACTGTCTTGGTGAGGGATGTGAGGGATTTACATAAGGTAGAAAGGGTGATAGACGTTTTTGGTGAGGCTACGGGGATGAAAATTAATGTAGTAAAGTCCAAGTATTTGGATCTAGGGGATAGCGTACATAAAGGTGAGACTGTTGAGGGCGGGTGGCGTGTGGTAGATCAGTTGTTGATATGTGGGATAGTGTACATGCGGAATGATAGGGATGCACAAGAGGCAAATTCGAGGCACACCGTGGATGGAGTTTTGAAAAGATTGGGAGGCTTGAGGGCAGAGCAATTATCGTTGCATCACGAATGTCCTGTTGTATAGCAAGTTATGGCACGTGGTGGCAATATATCCGTTACGACGGTGTGAGGTGCAACGGTTGCAACTGCGGGTATTCAGATTTATATGGGGATCGGGTTGTGACTGGCTAAGTAGAGGGGTGGTGTCGCTTCCCGTTAGCCAGGGGGGTCTGGGGCTTATACCTCTTGAGAAGCGTATGTTGAGTGTGTTTCTGAAAAGGGGGTTTGTGAGGGAGGGGGTGAGCTGGGGGGGCCTTGAAAGACTGCGCATGGATATGCAACAGTGGTGGAGGGGTAGGGATTTAATGTTTGGGGAGGCTATGTTGCGAGTTTTACTGAAGGTAAGGGATCCGAAACAGCTTAAATTGAAGGTTCTTGAGAGGGTGGGGGGTGGGTCTGTGGTGGCGGCAGTTGAGGGGGCATACCCTATGTATGCATGGGGTTCTGTATGGAAATGTCTTCAACAACTACGTGTAAAACCAAGTGTCAGGGAGGTTATGTTTAGGTTTTTACATGGGATCTTGCCGTCTGGGGTTGTGTTATTTAATAGGAGATTAAGGGAGGGTGGGGAGTGCAAAGCGTGTGGATGTCCGGAAACCATATTTCACGCTGTGTACTTTTGTACTTGTTTAGAAGATGTGAAGGTCTGGCTAAGTAGAGTAGTTAGGTTAGTGGGTGGGGAAGGGTTACAGGTGTTGTGGGTGTTAAGTTTAGATATAGGTGGGGGGAGTCAGCAGGTGGTGAATGCGGTTGCGTATGTGGTCACAGATTTTATTTATATATCTTGGGCAATGAGGGAGGTGGGAGTCGAGGAAAGGATAAGAGTGTTAGGGGCCACGATGTATAGAACAAAGTGCCGCAATAGGGATCTTTATGGGGGAAGGTGGGAGACAGCATTTACTGAAGGTTATCGTAGATTCAGGTTGAAGGATTTAAGAGATTTAAGTGTAAAGTAAGGGGTTGCGGCGGGCTAGTTTTCTTGAGTATGGAAATGTGTATAGATGTTAGCGTGTGTGGTATGTTTGGTAATATAATAAATAAGCTTCTTTTGTGATGTGAGTTTGGTCAGGATAGTTGTGTAAGATATGTTATTCACATTGTTTTTAAGAAGGTATTGAATATAATATGTAAGTAGTGTTGTTGCACTACATTATTGTGTGTATAATGTGTGAGAGGGTACATCTCACAGTATTTGTGTGTTTGATGGTTTGAGGTGACACAAGGCATGATCTAAGTATGTCTGGATTCTCCTTTTGTCCTCAAAGGTGTTATACAAAGATAGTACTGTGGTGTATGTGATGTGTAGGTTATAGTGTATGTGATGTGTAGGTTTATATGTATTCAACACATGCTTGTTGTATGTTCCCTTTTCGTTACTTTGTTTCAATTGTCATTTCAATGCACTTTCTATAGCATTATACAACGGTATCGTTCTTTACCATATGAAGTAATTTTTTTTAGACGCATTCCTTTTGTGTCTGAGATTGTTGTATACGGGTTTAAGTGTAAATGTAATGAGTCGGTTTTGAGATCTATGCTCTTTTCTTTGTATGTTTATTTGTATTTTGGTAATGTAAAGCTGTAATGTTAGGGATAAGTATGTAGATGTTCTAGTAGGATTATGATGTTAGGTTTTGGTTTATTGATTAATGAGAAGGCTGGAAGTAACTGTTAAATTTTCTTGTATATATTATTTTCAATTGTATGAGTCTTTGTCATATGTCATGTTAAATGTAAAATTTATATGGAAGTTAGGTTTTGAGTCATTGAATGTTTTTATGTCAGTTCCTGACCCTGTTACTGTGTTTATTTGTAGCTATGTTATTGCCATAAGTTATTGTTGTATGTTATACAGATATATCTTGCAAGTATAGGTGCAATCCATTTGTGTTAGTTTATTATGTGTTTGGTTTTCTTATGTCAATGGCCGAGCCTTCAGGATTGAGATCCATACTGTTTCCTTTTATTTTTATATTTATGTATACTGTATTGGTTATAAATAAAATATAAAAAAAAAAATACTCCTTGCACAACCCTTACGGAGCTGACCTCTCTAGCTTCTTGCCCTGCCCTTCTGTATAATACTCCACATACTTTAATTTGATCTACTACCTGCCAACCATACTTTTGTCCGAAGTTCCCTCCCAACCATGAACCAAGCATAACAATTTAGACTTAACTCCATTAAGACACATACCTGTTGCCCCACTAAATATCTCAACGATTCGACCTACATTCCTTAATCCCTCCTCTCCCCCACCTAAAACCGTTGTATCGCCAACATACCCAACTATACCAGGAGCACCCCACTGCCGTACCCCCCATTCATCTACCCCAACATTAATCATCCTATATAAAGGATCTTGTAGACATGCAAATAGGATCTGAGACATGGGGCATCCCTGTCTCAGTCCCCTACCCATACTAACTACCTTCCCCATACATCCATTGATTTGCACCTGTAGTACTGCGTCTTTGTATAATGTTTCCGCCCATTGGACAATTTCCTCGCTTAAACCCATGTGCCTCATTATGATCCATAACGTCTCTCACTCTACACAATCATAAGCAGCCTTCCAATCCAAAGCAGGTACACCCCCTCCACTCGTTCTACAATCATCTATAAAATCCTTAATCCTCCCATGTCCACTAATCATTGACCATCCCAGCACACCCATTTGTCCCTTATCTATAACTCTCCCAATAACACTACGCAACTTATTACTTAAAACCCTTGCAAACAATTTGTAATCACCACACATTAAAGATAAACCTCTATAATCCATGATGTTATTCTGCACTTCCCCCTTCAGAATCATGACAACGACCCCTGTTCGTTGTGTCATACCCATGCATCCCTTTACCTTTATTTCATTTAGCAAATGCACCAAGCATTCCTTCAAGACCTCCCAGTTACTTAAATAAAAATAATTTGGAATGCCATCAATCCCTGGCGTCTTCCTTACACTCATCCCCTGTAACACCTTCAAAACCTCATCTTCAATTATGGGCCCCTCTATCTCCACCCTGTCTTCTGGTTCCAGGATACGTGATATCCCTTCCTCCTAATATGCAAGTCCCCCATCTTCCTATTACCCCCTCTCATATATATCTCAAACCATTCATCCGCAAAACCACTCATGCCTTCAGTCGTTACTAACCGCTGTCCCACCGTGTACCCACCCACGTCCTGATGTACCTCTAATTTTAACATATTCATTATATTTTGCCGGATCTTTAATCGCTGCAGAACGCAAGCTGGTTTATCACCCCATAAAACATCTTCCAACCCACCCCTTAATCTTTCACCATCAAACCGTGCATTCTGCATCTCCAGCAATTGCGTCTTTATACCCTCGATCTCTGAAACCGGATATACTCCATGACAACCTTCATAACACTGTTTTAACTGCCCCTCCAAATACCTCTGTAATCCATATTTCCATTGTCCGACCTCCTTTCCTTTCCTCATATAAAAACTACGGATTCCTGGTTTAGCACATTGCTCCCACAACAGTATTATATCATCTCCCAGCTTTCCTTTATTCCATTCATTTTTCCACCATTCTGCAAAACTAAGTCCACCCTCCATATCCTCTAACAAGCTCACATTTAGTTTCCAATAACTCATGAAACGTTCCGGCAACTCACCCCATCCCACGTCCACAACCACCCCTCTATGATCCGAAAATACAACATTTACAGTTTCCATATTATTAATTTGTATCCCAGGAGATGCATAAATGCGGTCCAAGCGTGAAACATAACCGTTCCTCGCATAAGTATGCTCAACCACCCACACCTCCCCACTAAATACATCCACTAATCCGACTCCCCCTAACACATCCCGTAGAACTCCCAACACACACTCAGCTCCCAGCGGCTACACATCCTTCCTACATATCACACTATTCCAATCCCCTCTAAATAATGTATAAACTGGTAACCCCATCATATGATAAAATAATGTGTCCCAAACAAAATCCTCTTTAACACGCCTATTGCTGTCCGCCGGCATGTACACACAAAACATACTCGTACCCCACCCCATGTCCCATCCACCCTCACTACTCCCATCTTCCCCTTCTTCCCAGTGCAACAGTTGAAAAGGACTGGCCTCAGCTATTAATACTGCAGCGCGTCCCTTAAGCTTCCCAGTATATCCATCATAAACCTTGTACTCATCTATTAACAAATCCCTTCCATACCTAAAATTATGCTCTTGTAAAAATGTGATCTGTATTCCATGCCTCTTTAAAAAGTCACTAAAGATCCTACACTTTACATCGGCTCTTAGGCCATTTACATTTAACGTTAGGCGCTTAAAAATGCTATTGGGGGCTTACCAATCGATCGATGTCCATACAGGTCCTTACGTTTTTGCACAGTAAGCTTTTCACAATGCCCTTTCCTTGCCTCACCTTTCCCCTGCCCCTTACCCCACCTGATGTTTTTTTGGAACATACACTGAGTATTTCTTACCAGATCTTTGCGCAGGTGTCAGAACATCATCACTGTCAGAAACACCTCCCTCTCTCTTTCGTGATGCCTCAACTATGTGCATGCCCTCATCTACACTTTCAACTTTATGCACTTCAACCACAGCCTCACAAATCCTTATCCCCACCACCCACATTGCCCTCCTCATGAATTCCACCCTTATCTGCAGATGTCCCATCCGACACCATACGTAGTGTTCTGTCCCTATTCTGATTCTCCAAGAATCTTTGTATAACAGTGTCTATTGCAGCTGAAACTTCACTACCCATTTCACCTTGTCTCACCTCATCCTCTATATACATGGTATCAATCACCTGAGAGACCTCCAGTAATGTTACACATTTCACCGGATTGTCCTCCACGACTTCACTCCATGCCCTCTGGGCCGGAGGATGCTCCCGTGTTGGCTGGGCCGTCACCTCTCTCTCCTTCTCCACTCCTTTCCCTTCTCCATGCGTCTCAGTTGACGATCGTCGAGGACACATCGCAGCCATAAAATCATACACTCCACACAGTCTGCGTGTTCTTCTCTGCCCTGCATATGTGACATATACCTGAGTTCTAAAGTCACTTAATATCACATATGATGGTATAGATTTGCGCAAGGACATCTTAAGGGTAAATGATCCCTCAGGCAGTCCATCATACATTCCCTCAGACCACCTTCCAACTGTTACTTGATGTATAACACCAAACTCTTCGAAAATTGCTTTTATGTCTTCCTCATCTGCTTCAAATGGGACGTTCCGTATCTTTACCCAAGTATAATACTTGGATACGTCCCTCATACGTACTTCTAAACCAGGGTTAACCAACATACACACATTCTGGTACTTTTCCACCATCTTGTCATATACAGCAGCCGTCACGAATTTCACAAAGATTCTTGTAGCTCCATTCAAAGCAATTCTATACAAATCGTCGTTGTTGATGCAGTAGGTATCTCTTAAGATGTCAGACAGCATAACTTACGCATTGGTGTTATAAACTGCGCCTTTCAACACCTCAATACACAGAGTGTTTTTCCTCCTCCTGGTAGTCTGCGCCATCTTGCAAAATTCGCTCAGTGCTACCAACTGTAGCGAGTGCAGCAGCCAACGTCCGTCCTCCACCAATGGTGTTTGACGAATGCAGGAGCAAAAGCGAAGCACAACCTCTCGGCCCGAAAGCGAAGAGGTCAATGATTCCTAGAATTAACCTTATTTACTTGTTGCTCTCTATGGGAACATGAAATATTCATCACCATCCCATGGATATTTGCTGCAATAGCAGCCTTCCTTATTAACATTATTATTATTATTATTATTATTATTATTATTATTATTATTATTATTATTATTATAGGAGTGCCCACTGGTTCCCTCTGCAGGTTGTTCTACAACCTCCACGGAAGGTGAACGATTCTCAACATTATAATTCTGATACACTTTTCTTCACATGGAGTAATACCTGCCTATGTTCATCTAATTCCCCCACTTTCACCAGGACACCATCCATCTTCTACTTGTGACGAAGCAGTTGTGGTAAGAGATCTTTTAAGACTGGGATTAATGATCCATTAATGTAGTTTTCTAACGCAGCTGCAAACTGCGATCCCACGTCTCGCATCTCTGGCAAAGAAAAATTAAACACACTGACACTGAACCCTACTGTTATGACTATTACCGAATCAACTCCCTTACTTACCGAATCAACGCCCTAATCAGGGGTTGACAGGGTACTGAGGCAACCACAGGCGCACAAGGTGAGTGGCTGAGCATACATAGCTTATGATCTCAGGGATATTATGAAGGATATCGATATTCATTGCAAGCAAGCGCTCAAATTCTTGAAAGTAATAAGTAATGTCAAGTTTCAGGATTCGCTAAGTTTGTTGAATAGTTCTCTTTCGAGTTTGGCAAAGCAGCATGTCAAGGCTGGTAAATCAATGATGCATAAATGACGTGCTACCAATGCATAAATGACGTGCTACCATTGTTATGTAAAGGCAAGCAAGTTCTGTGCCATGAACGTATTGATACATTGCAGAAGTTGAATGAAGATCAGTTGCCAACTAGAGATAAATTCTTTAGTACGCTACAAAATAGCGAGATTAGCCAGGATAATTACAAACACGCCCAGTCATATTTGAAGAGTGACGTGGGATTATTAGCTGATGTGTTTATGTAGTGGCGATGACCCCTCAAAGATATATATCATTTAGATCTCAGAAATTATATTTGTTTACCATAATTCAGTTGGGCAAAAGGAATCTCAGAGGTGGTTTTACTAGTGCAGTCAATGACTGCAAGGCAAATTACCCTTAAATCCTAATTTTGAAGTTAAGGGAGGTTTTAGTACTCATGATCTATACCCAGATTTCAGTTCTTTGTATGTCAGTGCAATGGTTGAAGCATTTCCAAAGAAAAGTGTGAGACAATTAACGAATAAGGAGAAGGAGCATTCATTGATGTAGAGTTGAGAAATATTTTATGTGAGGGTGCTAAGGGATATTGGTAATTTTTTTTTTTTTTTTTTTTTTTTTTTATATATTTTATTTAAAATACAGTATACATTATATGTGTAAGCAAACATGTCACTAAACCAATCAACATGTAACAACAAAATTAAAGTACAACATACGTATACACAATCCAAAAAGAAAAAGAAACACTTCACACAGGTGTACCAACAACATATCCAGATAATCTACTTCAGCACACTTATACATCTTATGCCAAGTTTTATATACAAAACAATTCTTAAAGGTAAAAACCTCACCACATACCATTAAAACCTATACATCCCCCCCCACCAAAGGTACATTTATAAAGTCGTACATATGTGCTCTGGAAGTAAAAAGGTACCTCCCCCCCTCGTCAAATACCTACAAAACAATGACATACTATAATAACGCAGGATACTACTTGCTCTAAGTAACAATTAATGAAAACTTTGCCTAGCATACAAGGATAATATAATCTATATCTCAACACGGGTGCAATCCACCCAAGACTTCTTCATACACTATATACCCTATAGCAGTATTAATACATAACATACACCGCTACTTGAACTCATATGCATAAATGCTCCAACAAAGTCATCTAAAATTGTGTATTTACACAAAATCAATATACATTTTTATATTACCTTACATACACTCTTACATGTGACTTTAAACATTAAAATAGCAAAGGGAAACCAACCGCGTGTACTTAAAATATATAACACTACCCTACACATACAGTGTCACACGACATGTACTATATAATCTTAACCAGGCCGCTGAAACATTTTATGTTAGGCCTTATGTGCCAAAATACAATCTCGCATAATATAAAACTGTACCACGTTACTCATTACAGCTATTTACACTTCCGAGCCTTCCGATATACAGAAATTGTGTCTTACAGAATGCATCCTACAAGAAGGGAAACCCCGGACTTTGTATCACAGCATATTCTAAACAGTCATATGGCAGACCTTAGTAACACCATGTAATATGTGCTTTCTATAACATCTTTGAAGGCACTCTCACAATAACGAACAGTCATTCTCACACACGCAAAAACTTTAAGATTCTACCCTTTCATTCACCTTGTATACACACAATGATGTAGTGCTCCAGTACATTACATACATGTACTATCCAAAATCTTCACAACATAAAGGGAACACATGTGTAAAAACACCACCCACACCACACTCACTACTCAGGAAAAGCATAAATGTATCAGTACAAATCCAGTCATACACTTTAAAAGCCATCCACACATCTCCACTAAAGAAACTAGCCAGTCGCTACCCCTTTACACTTAAATCCCGGAAATCCTTTAACTTAAAACTCCGGTATCCCTCAGTAAACACTGTCTCCCACCTTCCCCCATAAAGATCCCTATTGCGACATTTAGTTCTATAAATGGTGGCCGCTAACACCTTTATTCTTTCATCCATACCCACCTCCCTCACACCCACCTCCCTCACACCCACCTCCCTCACACCCACCTCCCTCATAGCCCAAGACGTATAAATAAAATCAGTGGCCACATACGTAACCACATTCACCACCATCTGACTCTTCCCACCTATATCTAAACTTAACACCCTTAACACCTGTAACCCTTCCCCACCCACTAACCTAACTACCCTACCTAACCATACCCTCGCAGCTTCTAAACAATTATAAAAATACACCGCATGAAAAATAGTCTCCGAACATCCACACGCTTTGCACTCCCCACCCTCCCTTAGTCTCCTATTAAATAACAACACCAGGTGGCAAGATTCCATGTAGAAACCTAAACATTACCTCCCTTACACCTGGTTTAATATGCAATTGCCGTAAACATTTCCAGATATTCCCCCACGCATACATGGGGTATTGCCCCTCAACTGCCGCCACCACAGACCCACCCCCCACCCTCTCAAGAATCCTCAATTTAAGGCGCTTCGGATCCCTCACCGTCATTAAAACCCGCAACATGGCCTCGCCAATCATTAAATCCTTACCCCCCCCACCATCGTTGCATATCCATACGCAGTTTTTCTAGCCCCCCTCTCCTCGCCCCCACCTCCCTCAAATACCCGCGTTTTAGATACACACTCATCATACGCTTTTCTAAAGGTATAAGCCCCAGCCCCCCCCTGGCTAACGGGAAGCATCACCACCCCTCTACTTAGCCAGTCACAACCGGATCCCCATATAAATCGGAAAATCCCATGTTGCAAGTGTTGCACCTCTCGCCGCCTCAGTGGGTATATTGCCACCACGTGCCATATCTTACTATACAACAGGACGTTCGTCACAATGACCCTCTGATGCAACGTTAGCTGCCCCATCCTCAAACCACCCAATCTTTTCAATACCCCATCCACGGTGCGCATCGAATTTACCTCTTGTGCGACCCTATCATTCTTATCGTACACTATCCCACAAATCAATAGCTGATCCACCACACTCCACCTGCACCCTACAGTCCCACCTCTACGTTATTGCCTAGGTCTATATACTTAGACTTTGCCACATTAATTTCCATCCCAGTAGCCTCGCCAAACACATCTACCACCTTTCCTACCTTGTGTAAATCCTTCTCATCCCTCACCAATACAGTTGTCATCCACATAACCCACAATACCCGGCCGACCCTCTCGTTCATTACTAACCCCTCCACTTGCGATACTCCACCTAACTGCCCTATAAAAGGGATCCTGGAGACACACAAACAATATTTGCGATAGAGGGCAACCCTGTCGCAAAACCCTTCCCATCTGAATGTTAACACCTAGCCTTCCATTAACCTGTACTCTCATAGATGCTCCCTGATGCAGTGTTTTCGCCCAAGATATAATTTCCTTCCCGAATCCCTGCCAATGCATGAACCTCCATAACGCATCCCTCTCCACACTATCATAAGCAGCTCGCCAATCCAATGCCAACACACCCCCACCCCCCAAATCCCCCCTCTGTTCTATAAAACTTCTAAGAACTCCATGCCCTTCATACATTGTCCTACCTGGTACCCCACATTGTCCTCTGTCAATTACGTTACCTATCACCTTTTTTATTCTATTCCCTAATATCCGTGCAAATAACTTATAATCGCCACACAAGCGATATTGCTCGGTAATCCTCTACCGTAGTCTGTCCACCTTTCGGAACTAATACCACGACAGCAGTCCTTTGCTGCTCACCCATTTCCCCATCATCCTTCATTACATTGAATAATCTAACTAAAAATCCTCTCAATACTTCCCAATTCCTAACGTAAAAATCATTAGGCAACCCATCTCACCTGGTGCCTTACCTAAACTTGCACCAGACAAAGCGTGCGAAATCTCACTTTCCGTGATCGGACCTTCTAATGTTACCCTATCTATACCATCAATCTCACATTGCACGAAACCTCCCATTTCCTTTGAAGCCTCATCTCGAATACCTCCGTTTTGTGCATATGACCTAAACCATGCATCTAGATAACCACTCATACCCTCTGTCGTCACTAATACCTGCCCCTCTCTATACCCTTCCATCCCCACTTGAACAGTTAATCCCATCATCTCCGTCGCCACTCTTCTCTTACGCTGTCTTCTCAACACGCATGCCGAAGGCCTGTCACCCCATAGCACCTCTTCCAGCCCACCCAAAACTCGCGCGCCATCAAATCTTTCATTTTGCAAATCCCTGATACACTCCTTTAATCCCTCAATATCGTCCACCAGATAACTAGCACTCCCACGCTCGTAGCAAGCTCTCAACTGCCCCTCAAGGTAAGATTGGTACCCATACTTCAATCTATTATATTCCCTCCCACTACGAATATAAAATTCCTTAATACGAGATTTTGCCACAGTCCCCCACCAACTAACCAGTGCACTATTCCCAGGCGCCTCCACCACCAACTCCTCCCACAATTGAACAAATGACTGTCGAGAGACTTCTTCCTGCAACAACTTTACATTCAACTTCCAAAACCCCTTACACCTTGGCAAAACCTCCCAACCTATATCCACCAAAACACCCCTGTGATCAGAAAATACTACGTCCATTACCCTCACACTATGTATTACGACTGTCCTGGGCACGTATAATCGATCGAGCCTAGCCGCATACCAACGCTTAATAAATGTGTGCTCCACCACCTCACCTCCCTCAACATCTGTCAATCCTACCCTGGATAACAATTCTCCCAATATCCTCAAACAATGCCCTGTCCCCCTCGGTTCAACATCCTTACTCCTTATCACACAGTTCCAGTCATCTCCTATCACAGCAACCCCCGGCAATCCACGCAAATAATATACCAGAACGTCCCTCACGAATTTATTCTTTATCCTCACATCTCCCTCTGCTGGGCCATACACACACACACCAACGTCATCTGTACCTGACCCCATAACCCATCCACACAGATCACCCTCCCCTCTCCCCCTCACTATGCCTGACAACCAACGGGCTAGTTTCTTTCACCAAAATGGACACACCTCCTTTCAATCTTACTGCATGCTCAACATACACATTATACCCATCTACCTTCAACTCATAACCCGGTCTATAATTGTGTTCCAGCAAGAACACAACGTCAACATCATGACGCACCAAATATTCCCGAAACCACTCACACTTTCTCTGAGACCTCAAGCCATTGATGTTCAATTTCAGGCACTTAAAACCGGCAAAGGGGGTTTCCCTCTTGCCACTACCGACTTATCACCTGATCGTTTCATTGCACCCTTTTCCCTCCCCCCCCCTTTCTGGCCACCCTTACCCAACCCCTGCCCCTGGGCGCCACTTGAACCTCTCCACATGGCTTCCGCCCATGTTTTCTTCCCAGGTCGTTGTGCGGGCGTAAGCACGTCGTCGGAATCAGAAAGCACTGCTGCACGCTTTCGCGTCATACCCTCGACCTGCATCAAGTCATCCAGCTCAGTGCCATGATGAACCTCCACCTCCACAGTTCTCACCAACTGGGCATCCTTACGACACACTTCAGGCCGGGCTGGCATCACCACGCCCTTCTCAACTACAGACCCATGATCCAGGTCTGTACCAACATCCTGACAAGGACTCTCATTACCCAAAATGTTCTCAAACGTCGACACTATCGTCGTTTCCGCGTCGCTACCATTCGCTTCCGCGATGACCTCATCCAGCACTTGTATAACGTCCAGGGAAGTGATGTTGTACCCCCGCATAGCCCCTGCCATCTCCTTTTCTTCGGCCCTCTCAACCTCCTCACTCCATGTCAAACTCTGCTGAGGCAGAGTCGAAAACAGTTGATCTTGATCCTCTCTCCTTTCCTCCACATCTCGTCGTTGCTGCTGGTCCCTATCACAACGTCTTCTTTCACATTGTGCAGCCAGTTGATCATACGACCCGCACAAATGGCAAGTGCTTCGCTGCCCAGCGTGTGTTACAAAAACCTGAGTCCTGAAATCTTCCATCACCACGTACGATGGAATTGGATGTCTGAGCGTCATCTTGACAGAGAATGCACCCTCTGGTATCCCCATATACGGGCCAGCTGACCACCTTCCTGCAGTGATCGTATGTATTGTGCCGTATTTACACATAATGAACCGGATGTCAGATGCATCCGCCTCGAACGGCACGTTCCTGATCTTAACCCATGTGTAATAGCTGGACACATCATGCAGCCTCACCGTCACAGCATGATTAACTGGTATGGCCACCTTTTGAAACTTATTCACCACTGCCTCATACAGAGTCGCCGAACTAAATTTTACAAAAATCCTCTTCGTACCGTTCAGTGCAAGTCCACAAATCTCCTCATTGGCTATTCCATAGGTATCTCTGATGATTGCAGGCAAAAGCAACTCCATTGATGGCCCCATTACAGCTTCACGGGTTAATTCAATGCAGACAGTATTTACCCTGCGCCGGCAAGCCTGCGCCATGTTGGTGAAAATAATACTGCCACCAGACAACTCCAGGGGGCAGCAGCAGCACACGTCCTCTCCACTCAAGGGTTGAGAGACGAATGACTATACCAACCCCGTAAACCCTGATGTAGCTACGTGCACAGATTATGTCCTTCTGTTATATTCCTATATGAATATAACAGAAGATATGCTTTCTATTTATTGTTAATCTGTTTTGAGAACTGAGGGTCGAATATGCCAATAACAAACACCAAATTAGTTGCTGGTCATCTACCATGGAAAAACTATTTAGTTATCTTGGATCTTCTGTAGTTGCTAATGGATATTGGGTTAGAGGTAGTGAAGATTCATGATGTACATGATCAGAATAAATTTTTAGAACCATTAATCTGAACTAATATTAAACAGAATACCGCCACACAATGCCTCATTAAGTCCAAACCATTCAAGCTGACTAATAATGCTATCTATGGAAAATCCCTATATAATATTACAAAGTACGGTGGTACATATAGATATGTAAATAATGAGAACCCATTCTCATTATTTATATATTTGAAACATATTACACGTCTGGGTCAAGGCAGAGTAATTTGCTCAATTAACATGCCAAAATTAATAGTTAATAAGCGTCTTTACCTCATTTTTCAAATTCACGAGATCGCCAATAAGAAATTGTATTATTTCTGGTACAAAGTGTTGAAACCTCACTATAGCGACGATGTTTGTCTGTTGTATACAGACACAGATACTTTTATATTGCGCCTAAAATGTCAGGATTTGCACATCAGTTGAAGAGGGTGCCGAAGGTATTTTGTATGGAATACTCTAATTATTCCACTGATCATCCATTGTATGATAATAGCAAGAAAGGCGACCTGGGATTATTAAATCCATAAATGGGACATTATAATAAAAGCCAAAATGTATTGTGTGAAGGTGGCTGATAGGACAGTAGAGCATTTCATTTTATTTCATGTATTTGTTAACACATGCTCGCTCTAGGAATGTTTTGTCTAAACCACTCAAGATACTGTAGTGAGGTGAGACAAAGCAGGATGAAACAGGATCATAGTGCAACCATCCACTAGTCCAAGTAGAAATGTGTAATGTAACATTTAAAAACAGAGGGCTGTCAGCCTTCGACGATAAATGCTATATCACACTTACCAATCAATCATTGGGATTTGACCATAGTGAAATCATTACCCGTAGTGAGAAGTATACCCATAGTGAGATCATTACCCGTAGTGAGAAGTATACCCATAGTGAGATCATTACCCATAGTAAGAAGTATGCCCATAGTGACATCATTACCCATAGTGAGAAGTATACCCGCTAAGCTGTCCTAATATACTCAGATGTTGGGAGGTCGGGTCCCTCTCAAATCCAGCCGTTCTCACTACAACCTCTACTAGTGAGAACGGCTGGATTTGAGAGGGACCCGACCTCCCAACATCTGAGTATATTAGGACAGCTTAGCGGGTATACTTCTCACTATGGTGTGTGGACCAGGTGTTTACAGTGAAACATATAAGTGAACAGTATTTAGATAAGGCTAAAGAGGTCTTTGTGGCATTTATGGATTTGGAAAAGGCGTATGACAGGGTGGATAGGGGGGCAATGTGGCAGATGTTGCAAGTGTATGGTGTAGGAGGTAGGTTACTGAAAGCAGTGAAGAGTTTTTAAGAGAATAGTGAGGCTCAAGTTAGAGTATGTAGGAAAGATGGAAATTTTTTCCCAGTAAAAGTAGGCCTTAGACAAGGATGTGTGATGTCACCGTGGTTGTTTAATATATTTATAGATGGGGTTGTAAGAGAAGTAAATGCGAGGGTCTTGGCAAGAGGCGTGGAGTTAAAAGATAAAGAATCACACACAAAGTGGGAGTTGTCACAGCTGCTCTTTGCTGATGACACTGTGCTCTTGGGAGATTCTGAAGAGAAGTTGCAGAGATTGGTGGATGAATTTGGTAGGGTGTGCAAAAGAAGAAAATTAAAGGTGAATACAGGAAAGAGTAAGGTTATGAGGATAACAAAAAGATTAGGTGATGAAAGATTGAATATCAGATTGGAGGGAGAGAGTATGGAGGAGGTGAACGTATTCAGATATTTGGGAGTGGACGTGTCAGCGGATGGGTCTATGAAAGATGAGGTGAATCATAGAATTGATGAGGGAAAAAGAGTGAGTGGTGCACTTAGGAGTCTGTGGAGACAAAGAACTTTGTCCTTGGAGGCAAAGAGGGGAATGTATGAGAGTATAGTTTTACCAACGCTCTTATATGGGTGTGAAGCGTGGGTGATGAATGTTGCAGCGAGGAGAAGGCTGGAAGCAGTGGAGATGTCATGTCTGAGGGCAATGTGTGGTGTGAATATAATGCAGAGAATTCGTAGTTTGGAAGTTAGGAGGAGGTGCGGGATTACCAAAACTGTTGTCCAGAGGGCTGAGGAAGGGTTGTTGAGGTGGTTCGGACATGTAGAGAGAATGGAGCGAAACAGAATGACTTCAAGAGTGTATCAGTCTGTAGTGGAAGGAAGGCGGGGTAGGGGTCGGCCTAGGAAGGGTTGGAGGGAGGGGGTAAAGGAGGTTTTGTGTGCGAGGGGCTTGGACTTCCAGCAGGCATGCGTGAGCGTGTTTGATAGGAGTGAATGGAGACAAATGGTTTTTAATACTTGACGTGCTGTTGGAGTGTGAGCAAAGTAACATTTATGAAGGGATTCAGGGAAACCGGCAGGCCGGACTTGAGTTCTGGAGATGGGAAGTACAGTGCCTGCACTCTGAAGGAGGGGTGTTAATGTTGCAGTTTTAAAAACTGTAGTGTAAAGCACCCTTCTGGCAAGACAGTGATGGAGTGAATGATGGTGAAAGTTTTTCTTTTTCGGGCCACCCTGCCTTGGTGGGAATCGGCCGGTGTGATAATAAAAAATAAAAAAAATAGTTAGAAATAGAAATACAAATAGCTAGAGCTTCACATTAAGGAGGTTATTAATAGAGTATTCAAGAGGGTACTAGTAGAATTACAGTAAATCAACCATCCAAATCGTTATGAAGCTCTGTGTAGTCTGCAGTCAATCAAGGAAACGGGCTTCCACATGGATAAATTGTCATTTTTTTGGAAATTGGTGTCACTCCCCTTGTGCAGATATCCAAGAACTAGCTACAAGCAGTATTAAAACAGGGAAGTGTTTTTGAGTATGCCCAAATGAGATAAATCTGTGGACTAAAATCACATTGGTATTAAAAGAGGATAACATCAAAGCTGCTTTCACAGACAACCTGGAAGCTTTCTACAACAGATGGGAACATAAAAAGTCTGGGCTGAATGGTACTGCCCTTGATACTGGCCATGTAGTAAGAAAACTGTAAGGCTGTAGGTGATGTCCTGGTAGTCATTAAATGTGGGGCTGATAGTGCTGTTCTGGGAGACAGTAATGGTGAAGCTGGAGGTGCTGTCCTGGGAGACAGCAATGGTGAAGCTGGAGATTTTGTCCAGGTAGTCAGGAAATATACGCAGGAGAGAATGCATATAAATGACCTCATGAGAGACAGGAGCTGTAGTGGGGAAACAAGTGTAGTCAAAGACAAGATAAAACCAATATTGCAAACTAGTAATGCCACAGGAAATAGCAAACAAGAGGACTCCACTAGCAATAATGAGGATATATTACCTAAAACAACTGGTGAGAGCTCCATTGTTGGTGCTAGTGAGGATAGGAATAAGACAGGTAAACATACACCAACAGGGAATACAGTCACAGAAACCCAAGGCAAACAGAAACCAAGCCTGTGCACATACTATGCACTTGGTATCTGCAGGCATGGGAAATCTGGAAAAACAGAAGGGACGTGCAACTATGACCACCCTAGAAAATGCCGTGCCCATATGGCAACAGGAAAATGCAAACTCCCTTCCTGTAAGCTTTTTCACCCTGAAATGTGTCCCTCTTCAGTAAAGGAAAGACTGTGCTATAACTTAAATTGCCAGGCACACCATCTAAAGGGGACTAAAAGATACAAGACATCCAGGCCATGGGAAAACCTGGGTAGCCACAGCCACTCAAGAGGGACAGGTTTTTTAGCGCCAGGAAGGAAAAAAAAACTGGCTGGAAATGGCGGAAATCGTACACCAAATCCAGTCATTCCTGGAGTGGAACCACAGTCGATGACCTCCACTCCAAACCAACAGATTCAGATACTAATACCGGAAAAAAAATCCACGCCCAGTACTAACAATACCACCAGTCGGATGACATTCTTCTTTGCAAATATACAGGGTCTAAAGCCAACAACAAACAACAAAATACCTTTCATCCGTGGACTGCTTGCAGAGGCAAATGCAAAGTTCGCTGCATTTATAGAGACCCACATAAAGGATCACTTGGACAACGAAACATGGATCCCAGGTTACAACCTATACAGATGCGACAGAGTGAACAGGCGAAAGGAGGGGGAGGGAGGGTTGGCCTGTACATCGCAGAGTCACTTGTTTGCACAGAACTGCTTAATGCCTCAAATGATGTAGTGGAAGTTTTAGCAGAAAAGATCGAGAACCAAAACTTAGTCATTGTGGTAGTCTACAAGCCTCCGGATGCAACGTCCCAGCAATTCCAGGAACAGCTGTTAAAAATTGAACACTGTCTGGAAAATCTGCGAGCTCCTGCCCCAACATCTTGCTCCTGGGGGATTTCAACTTAAGGCACCTAAAATGGAGAAATATAGCAAATAATGTTGTTGCAGTAATAACACCAGGAGGCAGCTCTGACGAGAACTCACACACACACGAGCTTTTAAATCTCTGCACAAAATTCAATTTAAACCAGTGAATAATAGAGCCTACTAGACTGGAGAATATGCTAGACCTCATCTTCACTAGCAATGATGATCTGATACGAAATGTCACTATATCAAAAACAATATACTCAGACCACAACATAATTGAGGTTCAGACATGTATGTGCGGAGCCCCAGACCGACATAATGAAACTAGTCAAGAGGGAGCATTCATCAAATTCAACTTCAATAACAAAAACATAAAGTGGGACCAAGTAAACCAAGTCCTAACCGATATAAGCTGGGAAGATAGACTAAGCAACACAGAACCCAACTTATGCCTAGAACAGATTAACTCGGTGGCACTCGATGTATGCACAAGGCTTATTCCTCTAAGAAAAAGGAGGAGTAGATGTAAAATAGAAAGAGACAGGCGCTCTCTTTACAGGCGACGGAAAAGAATAACAGAGCGGCTAAAAGAGGCCAATATATCTGAAATGCGTAGGGAGTCACTGGTCAGAGAAATAGCAAGCATCGAACTGAAGCTAAAGGAATCTTATAGGAGTCAGGAATTGCGGGAAGAACTAAAAGCCATAAATGAAATCGAAAGAAACCCAAAATATTTCTTTTCCTATGCCAAATCAAAGTCGAGAACAACGTCCAGTATTGGGCCCCTACTTAAACAAGATGGGTCCTACACAGATGACAGCAAGGAAATGAGTGAGCTACTCAAGTCCCAATATGACTCAATTTTTAGCAAGCCGCTAACAAGACTGAGAGTCGAAGATCAAAATGAATTTTTTATGAGAGAGCCACAGAATTTGGTTAACACAAGCCTGTCTGATGTTATCCTGACGCCAAATGACTTCGAACAGGCGATAAATGACATGCCCATGCACTCTGCCCCAGGGCCAGACTCATGGAACTCCGTGTTCACCAAGAACTGCAAGAAGCCCCTATCACGAGCTTTTACCATCCTATGGAGAGGGAGCATGGACACGGGGGTCGTCCCACAGTTGCTAAAAACAACAGACATAGTCCCACTAAACAAAAGGGGCAGTAAAGCAATATCAAATAACTACAGACCGATAGCACTAACATCCCATATCACTAAAATCTTTGAAAGTGTCCGTAAAAGCAAGATCGCCACCCATCTAGAAACCCATCAATTACACAAGCCAGGGAAACACCGGATTAGAACAGGTCGCTCCTGATTGTCTCAACTATTGGATCACTACGACAAGGTCCTAGATGCACTAGAAGACAAAAAGAATGCAGACGTAATATATACAGACAATTGTGACCATGGCGTAATAGCGCACAAAATGCGTGCTAAAGGAATAACAGGAAAGTCGGTCGATGGATCTATAATTTCCTCACAAACAGAACACAAAGAGTAGTAGTCAACAGATTAAAGTCCGAGGCAACTATTGTGAAAAGCTCTGTTCCACAAGGCACAGTACTCGCTCCCATCTTGTTCCTCATCCTCATATCTGACATAGACAAGGATGTCAGCCACAGCACCGTGTCTTCCTTTGCAGATGACACCCGAATCTGCATGACAGTGTCTTCCATTGAAAGCACTGCAAGGCTCCAGGCGGACATCAACCAAATCTTTCAGTGGGCTGCAGAAAACAATGAAGTTCAACGATGAGAAATTTCAATTACTCAGCTGTGGTAAACACGAGGAAATTAAATCTTCATCAGAGTACAAAACAAATTCTGGCCACAAAATAGAGCGAAACACCAACGTCAAAGACCTGGTAGTGATCATGTCGGAGGATCTCACCTTCAAGGACCATAACATTGTATCAATCGCATCTGCTAGAAAAATGACAGGATGGATAATGAGAACCATCAAAACTAGGGATGCCAAGCCCATGATGACACTCTTCAGGTCAATTGTTCTATCTAGGCTGGAATATTGCTGCACACTAACAGCACCTTTCAAGACAGGTGAAATTGCTGACCTAGAAAATGTACAGAGAACCTTCACGGCGCGCATAATGGAGATAAAACACCTCAATTACTGGGAGCGCTTGAGGTTCCTGAACCTGTATTCCCTGGAACGCAGGCAGGAGAGATACATGATTATATACACCTGGAAAATCCTAGATTGGCTAGTACCGAACTTGCACACGAAAATCACTCACTACGAAAGCAAAAGACTTGGCAGACGATGGAACATACCCCAATGAAAAGCAGGGGTGTCAATAGCACGTTAAGAGACAATACAATAATTGTCAGGGGCCCGAGACTTTTCAACTGCCTCCCAGCATACATAAGGGGGATTACCAATAGACCCCTGGCAGTCTTCAAGCTTGCACTGGACAAGCACCTAAAGTCGGTACCTGACCTCCCAGGCTGTGGCTCGTACGTTGGTTTGTGTGCAGCCAGCAGTAACAGCCTGGTTGATCAGGCTCTGATCTACCAGGGCCCTGGTCACAGACCGGGCCTCGGGGTCAACGCCCCAGTGGCCCGGAACTCTCTCCAGGTAAACTCCAGGTAATAGTGAGATCATTACATGTAGCAAGAAGTATACCCATCGTGAGATCATTACCCATAGCAAGAAGTATACCTATAGTGTTATGGGACTATGAGACCCAAAACATATTGATGTACACAAATAACAGTTACTCTGGAATACCTAATTATATTGAATTGATGGGGACTCAGCACTAAATTGCCCTAAGGGCAGATCACTCTTAGGGACTGAGAAGCAGCTGGGTCAAGCCTATTTTCTCAATATAATAGGTTATGCTATAGACACACAAACACACATTTAAATAAGTAGTTGATAAAGTTGTATTTCTTTTATAAAAGTAAAATAAGTGTGGTAGAGTTGTAGTAACTAGAGAATTGTGTTTGGCAACAGTCTTTTGTTGTTTTGGTGGGTGTGGGAGGAGCTTAGCTAGGCTCCTCCCTCTCTCTCTCTCTCTCTCTCTCTCTCTCTCTCTCTCTCTCTCTCTCTCTCTCTCTCTCTCTCTCTCTCTCTCTATCCTTGTTGTCTTCAAGTTGGTAGGGCCTCTGGGTCCTTCTATTTATTTTTGGGGCATTTTGTGTGCCCTAGGTGTGAGTTTTATACCTTAAGTGGTAGCCATCATACTGAGGTTGACTAAATTGTGTCAAAGTACTGGTTAGTCCAGAGATAAGTCAAGAAGAAAGAAGGGCAAATTGTAGAGATGCAGCAAGTGGGCTGTTCCTAGGAGAGCAGTTAGGGAGTGTGTAGACTTATGTTTTGTAGACTGTATATTTTTTACATTTCTGTTTAGAATATAGTTCTATATTTAATAGAAGTAGTTTAAATAACCTGTGAAGACGGGTGGTGAAAGGATTTCAGAGACACTGAGGAAAATCAATCATGAATGTTAGTATTACCCTAGACTGATAAAACCTTGATGTAAAAAGCTACCCCACACTTGAACATGTAGTGAGAACCTTACTATCAAAGTAATAAGGAACAACAACATAACAATTACCCATAGTGAGAAATATACCCGTAGTGAGATCATTACCCATAGTGAGAAATATACCCATAGTGAGATCATTACCCATAGTAAGAAGTATACCCATAGTTAGATCATTACTCATAGTGAGAAATATACCCATAGTGAGATCATTACCCATAGTGAGAAATATACCCATAGTGAGATCATTACCCATAGTGAGAAGTATACCCATAGTGAGATCATTTCCCGTAGCAAGAAGTATACCCATAGTAAGATCGTTACCCATAGTAAGAAGTATACCCATAGTTAGATCATTACTCATAGTGAGAAATATACCCATAGTGAGATCATTACCCATAGTGAGAAATATACCCATAGTGAGATCATTACCCATAGTGAGAAGTATACCCATAGTGAGATCATTTCCCGTAGCAAGAAGTATACCCATAGTAAGATCATTACCCATAGCAAGAAGTATACCCATAGTTAGATCATTACTCATAGTGAGAAATATACCCATAGTGAGATCATTACCCATAGTGAGAAGTATACCCATAGTGAGAAATATACCCATAGTGAGATCATTACCCATAGTGAGAAATATACCCATAGTGAGAAGTATACCCATAGTTAGATCATTACCCATAGTGAGAAATATACCCATAGTGAGATCATTGCCCATAGTGAGAAGTATACTCATAGTGAGATCATTACCTATAGCAAGAAGTATACCCATAGTGAGACCGTTACCCATAGCAAGAAGTATACCCAGAGTGAGATCATTACCCATAGCAAGAAGTATACCCATAGTGAGATCATTACCTTTTGCGAGAAGTATACCCATAGTGAGATCATTACCTGTAGCAAGAAGTATACCCATAGTGAGATCATTACATGTTGCGAGAAGTATACCCATAGTGAGATCATTACCCGTAGCAAAGAAGTATAACCAGAGTGAGATCATTACCTGTAGCAAGAAGTATACCCATAGTGAGATCATTACCCATAGCGAGAAGTATACCCAGAGTGAGATCATTACCTGTTGCGAGAAGTATACCCATAGTGAGATCATTACCCATAGCAAGAAGTATACCCAGAGTGAGATCATTACCTGTAGCAAGAAGTAAACCCATAGTGAGATCATTACCCATAGCAAGAAGTATACCCAGAGTGAGATCATTACCTGTAGCAAGAAGTATACCCATAGTTAGATCATTACCCATAGCAAGAAGTATACCCATGGTGAGATCATTATCCATAGCGAGAAGTATACCCATAGCGAGATCATTACCCATAGCGAGTAAGTAAGTTTATTCAGGTATACACAAATACAGTTACATGGAATTATCATACATAGCAGCATATGTGTAGAGAACCTGGGATAACCCAAAAAAGTCAGAGTGATTTATTCCCATTGGGGTCCTTTATACCCATAACGAGATCATTACCCATAGTGATACCCATAGCGAGATCATTACCCATAGTGATACCCATAGCGAGATCATTACCCATAGTGATACCCATAGCGAGATCATTACCCATAGTGATACCCATAGCGAGATCATTACCCATAGTGATACCCATAGCGAGATCATTACCCATAGTGATACCCATAGCGAGATCATTACCCATAGTGATACCCATAGCGAGATCATTACCCATAGTGATACCCATAGCGAGATCATTACCCATAGTGATACAATAGCGAGATCATTACCCATAGTGATACCCATAGCGAGATCATTACCCATAGTGATACCCATAGCGAGATCATTACCCATAGTGATACCCATAGCGAGATCATTACCCATAGTGATACCCATAGCGAGATCATTACCCATAGTGATACCCATAACGAGATCATTACCCATAGTGATACCCATAGCGAGATCATTGCCCATAGTGATACCCATAACGAGATCATTACCCATAGTGATACCCATAGTGAGATCATTGCCCATAGTGATACCCATAGCGAGATCATTGCCCATAGTGATACCCATAACGAGATTATTACCCATAGTGATACCCATAGCGAGATCATTACCCATAGTGATACCCATAGCGAGATCATTACCCATAGTGATACCCATAACGAGATCATTTCCCATAGTGATACCCATAGCGAGATCATTACCCATAGATACCCATAGCGAGATCATTACCCATAGTGATACCCATAGCGAGATCATTACCCATAGTGATACCCATAAGATCGAGAGATCATTACCCATAGTGATACCCATAGAGAGATCATTACCCATAGTGATACCCATAGTGTGATACCCATAGCGAGATCATTACCCATAGTGATACCCATAGCGAGATCATTGCCCATAGTGATACCAATAACGAGATCATTACCCATAGTGATACCCATATCGAGATCATTAACCAAAGTGATACCAATAGCGAAATTACCCATAGTGATACCCATAGTCATTACCCATAGTGATACCCATAGCGAGATCATTACCCATAGTGATACCCATAGCGAGATCATTACCCATAGTGATACCCATAACGAGATCATTACCCATAGTGATACCCATAGCGAGATCATTACCCATAGTGATACCCATAGCGAGATCATTGCCCATAGTGATACCCATAACGAGATCATTACCCATAGTGATACCCATAACGAGATCATTACCCATAGTGATACCCATAGCGAGATCATTACCCATAGTGATACCCATAGCGAGATCATTACCCATAGTGATACCCATAGCGAGATCATTACCCATAGTGATACCCATAGCGAGATCATTACCCATAGTGATACCCATAGCGAGATCATTACCCATAGTGATACCCATAGCGAGATCATTACCCATAGTGATACCCATAACGAGATCATTACCCATAGTGATACCCATAGCGAGATCATTACCCATAGTGATACCCATAGCGAGATCATTACCCATAGTGATACCCATAGCGAGATCATTACCCATAGTGATACCCATAGCGAGATCATTACCCATAGTGATACCCATAGCGAGATCATTACCCATAGTGATACCCATAGCGAGATCATTACCCATAGTGATACCCATAGCGAGATCATTACCCATAGTGATACCCATAGCGAGATCATTACCCATAGTGATACCCATAGCGAGATCATTACCCATAGTGATACCCATAGCGAGATCATTACCCATAGTGATACCCATAGCGAGATCATTACCCATAGTGATACCCATAGCGAGATCATTACCCATAGTGATACCCATAGCGAGATCATTACCCATAGTGATACCCATAGCGAGATCATTACCCATAGTGATACCTATAGCGAGATCATTACCCATAGTGATACCCATAGCGAGATCATTACCCATAGTGATACCCATAGCGAGATCATTACCCATAGTGATACCCATAGCGAGATCATTACCCATAGTGATACCCATAGCGAGATCATTACCCATAGTGATACCCATAGCGAGATCATTACCCATAGTGATACCCATAGCGACATCATTAACCATAGTGATACCCATAGCGAGATCATTACCCTTAGTGATACCCATAGCGAGATCATTACCCATAGTGATACCCATAGCGAGATCATTACCCATAGTGATACCCATAGCGAGATCATTACCCATAGTGATACCCATAGCGAGATCATTACCCATAGTGAGTGTGATACCCATAGCGAGATCATTACCCATAGTGATACCCATAGCGAGATCATTACCCATAGTGATACCCATAGCGAGATCATTACCCATAGTGATACCCATAGCGAGATCATTACCCATAGTGATACCCATAGCGAGATCATTACCCATAGTGATACCCATAGCGAGATCATTACCCATAGTGATACCCATAGCGAGATCATTACCAATAGTGAGAGACCGAAATTTGAAAAAAAAAATGGATCTGAGGAACAACCTATTGTGAGTGTACTCTTAGTAAGATACCCACAAAAGTATACCCATAGGAAGTTTCTTCCTACTACCGAGCTTGTGTATGGTTTGTGTATGGTTTGAGTATGGTTGGGGTATGGTTTGTGTACAACAAGGCAGGCAGCAAGCAGCAGCCACACACTGTATCCTTCTACAGGACATTTCTTCCTTTGAGACTATTTATTTGTAGAATGAATCGTATCTGGAGCATGTTCGTACAGCTTATCTACATCAACAAAATAAAGCCAGTTATCCTGGAGTTTGCCTGGAGAGAGTTCCGGGGGTCAATGCCCCCGCGGCCCGGTCTGTGACCAGGCCTCCTGGTGGATCAGAGCCTGATCAACCAGGCTGTTACTGCTGGCTGCACGTAAACCAACGTATGAGCCACAGCCCGGCTGGTCAGGAACCGACTTTAGGTGCTTGTCCAGTGCCTGCTTGAAGACTGCCAGGGGTCTGTTGGTAATCCCCCTTATGTATGCTGGGAGGCAGTTGAACAGTCTCGGGCTCCTGACACTTATTGTATGGTCTCTTAATGTGCTAGTGACACCCCTGCTTTTCATTGGAGGATGTTGCATCGTCTGCCAAGTCTTTTGCTTTCGTAGTGAGTGATTTCCGTGTGCAAGTTCGGCACTAGTCCCTCTAGGATTTTCCAGGTGTATATAATCATGTATCTCTCTCGCCTGCGTTCCAGGGAATACAGGTTCAGGAACCTCAAGTGCTCCCAGTAATTGAGGTGTTTTATCTCCGTTATGCGGGTCGTGAAGGTTCTCTGTACATTTTCTAGGTCAGCAATTTCACCTCCCTTGAAAGGTGCTGTTAGTGTGCAGCAATATTCCAGCCTAGATAGAACAAGTGACCTGAAGAGTGTCATCATGGGCTTGGCATCCCTAGTTTTGAAGGTTCTCATTATCCATCCTGTCATTTTTCTAGCAGATGCGATTGATACAGTGTTATGGTCCTTGAAGGTGAGATCCTCCGACATGATCACTCCCAGGTCTTTGACGTTGGTGTTTCGCTGTATTTTGTGGCTAGAATTTGTTTTGTACTCTGATGAAGATTTAATTTCCTCGTGTTTACCATATCTGAGTAATTGAAATTTCTCATCGTTGAACTTCATATTGTTTTCTGCAGCCCACTGAAAGATTTGGTTGATGTCCGCCTGGAGCCTTGCAGTGTCTGCAATGGAAGACACTGTCATGCAGATTCGGGTGTCATCTGCAAAGGAAGACACGGTGCTGTGGCTGAGATCCTTGTCTATGTCAGATATGAGGATGAGGAACAAGATGGGAGCGAGTACTGTGCCTTGTGGAACAGAGCTGACTCAAAGATGGCTCCAACTTCATCCTGTTCCTTATTTGTATATCTCATAATAAAAAGGCAGAAATATGAAGAGTGAGCTTTACAGTTAAGGCATGTGGGAAGGGAGGTTAGTCAGGCTGCAGGATGAATTATTATAATCAGCTACACCACAGACTGGGCATACTGCCAGTGATCTGCGATGTTTGCAAATGTTGCCCTGCTATAATAACCAAGGATGAAGGCTCCTACAGTGGTAGATCAGTTTGGCAACGTTGATTGGAAAACATGTCTGACCTCCTGCAGGGCCGACACAAGTTTTCATTCTGGTGACAGGGAGGGTCTGTAGCTCGAGTTGCTTCTTACTGTATTGGCAATGTTGCGTAAATTCTTGTTGGACGATAGCATGTGAAACGAAGACAGTACTGCTGGTAGAGCTGAGGATGGGATTTGAGAGCATTTTGATAGGAGTGTCATCGATATAGCTAAAAGGGAAAGATGGTCATCTCGATATACCGTCAAGGGAGAAGACAGGAGCATGATTAGTGAAGACCGAAGGTCAGAGGTATCGAAATAATCAGCTGCAAGGCTGATACCAGAGTCCATAAATGAGCTGTTGTAGGTTCGGAAGTTAGGGTGCTGCTGGGGTAAGGGCCCAGAGAAGAGGCAAAGCGTAAATATTAATATTTATATCCCCAAATAAGGAACCAGAATGGAGAGAGTCTGGGTGGGAAAGAAGATATTAGGAGGTGGGTAAATAGGTCTAGTTCCTCCACTTAAGAGCCCTTTCACCACCCTAAGGAACCTATATAAACATTATTCGACGACAATGTTTAAACTAAATGGTAAAATTATACAAGGATTTTATATATATTTTATAATGTTGAATGAATTTTCACCAAAATTTTAGTATTATAATAAAAAAGAAGCGCTAAACCTACGAAGGTCATACAGTGCTGCCAGGCTGGGAAGGATGTAGGGGTAATGGGTTGGAAGAGGGAGGGGAATGATTATTAGGTCATGGGATGCAGTGGGGCAGTGGGTAGTGCTGGGGTAGAGGGTAGCAAGAGAATGAGGTAGAAAGGGCCGTGAGGAATACTAGAGGCATCATCATCAGAGTTTCTGCAGTAAATCACTAACTGTCAAAAAGTCAATGAGACAATCTGGGTTAAAAGAGGGTCCATCAGCAAGAAGGCAGTAGAGCGATGACGACGTTGGAGGTAAATTCTGCGTGCTCGTTGATAGAGTGGACAGTTCAACAGAATGTGGCTAACAGAAACTGGAACCTGACAATTCTCACAGAGTGAAACAGGGTGCCTCTCCATGAGATACCCTTGAGTAAGAGGAGTGTGGCCGATGCTAAGATAGGAGAGGGTAGTCTCCCAACCTCGATGGTACAAACATGTCCAGAAACCAATACTCGGTTTAAAAGAATGTAGTTTATTATAGAGCAGATCAGACCAACGTTGTTGTCAACAAATGCGAAGGTGGGTAGCAATTATAGCAAAATAGTCTATATGAAACTGGGAAGTCATGTACTGCTGGCCTCACAGCAGTGTCTGCCTCTTCATTGCTCTGTAAGTCAACATGAACGGGTACCCAACAAAAAACAAAATATTTATGCTTGCTAGAGATACGGTATAACCAAAGTTGGAAATGAAGAACCAGGGGATGAGGTGTATCAAATTTTTGTATATCCTGTAAAGCACTAAGGAAGTCTGAAACGACAACAAATGGTGACACAGGCATGGATGTAACACAGATAAGTGCTACTAGAATGGCATACAATTTAGCCATAAAAATGCTAGCCTGGGGTAATAAATGCCCTCGCACAACACAATCCGGAAACACTGCTGCAAATCCGATGCCATCAGAAGACTTAGAACAATCGATGTACACTGCGATGGCTTGAGAATGAGATCACAAGTGGTTAAGAAAAAGAGAGCGAGAAGCCACAGTAGGCAGTTGGGCTTTTGCTCATGGCAGTGGGAAAGAACAGACAATAACCATCGGAACTTTCCAAGAGGGTAGGGAAAAGTGAGATGCTACATGAACATAGAAAGGTGGCAACTGAAGAGAAGACAAGAGCGAATATAGGCGAATAAAAAATGAACAGAAACAGGAGCAACGAACAAATAAAGAATGTCTACTAACATCAGTGACTATCCTGTAAGTGGAAGGATTGCGGAATTCATGAGATCGAACACAGTAGCGAAGGCAATGAGCATCACAGACAAGGATGGAATATTCGCCTCTGCATAGAGACTCTCAACTAGCGAGGAGCGAAAAGCACCAAGGCATCAACGAAATCCCTGGTGATAGTTGGGATAAAATTAGGGCTGAATGTAGTCGAAGGAGAGTTCTACGATAAGCCCCCATGAAAGATGAGTGAGGGCTTTAAGGAGGTTCAGCCGGCTATGGTAAGTTGCCTTCAGAGAGGTAATGTGAGGTTTCCAGGATAATCTATGGTCAAACAGTAGGCCGAGAAACCTGATTGTATCATATTTCTGGGATACGTGAGCCATATAGGTACAATGGATGATCAGAGATAACAGAGAGTCTAGTGAAAGTAATTTGGTGAGTTTTTGTACTAAAAAATTTAAACCCATGAGTGGTGGCCCAACTGGAAACACGGTTGACCGCATGCTGGAGAGAAACTGCAATGAGGTGAAAATCAGCGCCTGCATAAACTATGGCAAGGTCATCAACATAGAGCGATGACCAAATATTGAAAGAAAAAACAGAGACCAGATCACTTATAGCAAGGAGAAAAAGTGTTGTGCTCAGAATACACCCCCGTGGGACACATTCACTTTGGACAAAGTCTGGGGAAAGCATATTATTAACCCGAACATAGAAATGTGTTTCAGTTAAGAAGTTCTTAATGAAAAATGGTAGGTTGCCTCGGAGGCCTAAGAAGTTGGCCTGGGCCAAGATATTATACCTCCAAGTTGAGTTATATGCCTTCTTAAGGTCAAAAAAGAAGGCGATAACTGAGAAGTTATTGGCAAAGGCATTACGGACATAATTATCTAAGCATAGTAAGGGGTCAATGGTAGAGCAGCCCTTACAAAAACCATATTGACTAGTGGAGAGACTGTTGTGTGTCTCTTAATACTACATCAAACGTCTATTTACCAGGCGTTCCATGACCTTGGAAACTGCACTGGTAAGAGCAATGGGACGATAGAAGGGGAGATAGAAAGGGAGAACAATGGCAGATTTCCAGAGCTGAAGAAGAACTCCTTGTGACCAACTAAGATTTATGAGTCGTAAGAGGACTGCATGGGCTAACTGATGTAAATGTTGTAGCATACGAATGTGAATGCCGTCAGGCCCAGCTACCTGACGGCAATTGGGCCTGACAGCATTCTGAGAGGAACTGGAGGCAAACTGGAAGTGGAGGCAAACTGGAAGTGGAGGCAAAGTGAGAGAGTTGCCTCCAGTTCCAAAAGTGTAAAAGGCACATCATAAGATTCTTCTCCAATAGAGGAAACCGCTGAGAGATACGGACAAGATGATTACCAATTTCGGTGGCAATGTCAAGAGGGTTCATGATATCAACACCGGCAACCTGAAGAACAGGAGCCGTACTTTTCTCCAGACTTCACTCATAGAGGAAGCAGAAGAGATGGTAGAAACATAATCCTGCCAGCAAATGTGTGTAGAGTTACAGATGACACGGCGAGCAACTGCTCACTTCTGCTTAAAATCAAGGACTCTTTCTGTGGTTCTATTGTACCGGCACTTGCCCCACGCAGCGCGTTTCAAATGTACTGCCCGAGCACAAGCAGGAGATCACCAAGGCATGCACTTCTGAGAATGCCTGCCTGAAGTTTGTGGTACAAAATGTGAAGCTGCGGTTAAAACTGAGGTCGAGATGAGCTGTAAAAGCTCATCATTGGAGGACGAAGAGGGAACCTCACTAAAAGCAGTTAGACGCGAGTAAAGGTCCCAGTTTGCTCTGTCAAATTGCCAGCGTGGGCTACGAGGAGGTGGTGAATATGAAGGAGAGGTAAGGATGATTGGAAAATGACCCCTGTCGTGCAAGTCCGGGAGGACAGACTAAGTGAAGTGTAGTACAGTTGAGGAAGAGCAGACCGAGAGATCGATGCAAGTGAGAGAATGAGTACGAGGATCAAAATGGGTGAGAGTACCCGTACTTAAAACATGGAGGAGGAGAGAAGCGAGAAAAGCCTCCAGCTGAATGCCACGGGAGTCACGGTGAGACTCCCCTAGAGGAAATGGTGGGCATTAAAATCGCCGAGTAACAGAAGTGATGGCAGTAAGGAAGAAGCCAGAAATGCAACAGAGATACAAGGAAGATACAAGGAAAAGATTGTATACCACTTATTCAAATGGATAAGGGCTGCAGTGTAATGCAGTGAAGTATGAACAAAGAGCTGACGGTATGTAATACGGTTGTGTATAAGAAGTTCACTTTCATTAAAGGTTCCATTGGGAAAAGGAGCTGTTGAATATAATAAATCATAGCGCAAGATGGGATGGATAAGAGCTGGTTGTAATTTGGGTTCTTGTAAACAAACACAAACAGGGAAAAACAGGGAGAGCAACATCTGAAGCTCACCCCGGTTACCTCTGAGGCCACGGATATTCCACTGAAAATAAGCCCTGATTTGTGAAGAGAAAGATACAAGAAATCTGAAGGTAGAGGTATCTACAGACTAGTAGGGTTAGAGAAGTCCACATATGAAAGCAGCAGAAAACTTTAAGGCAGCAAGGGATTGTGATGCTGTGAAGAAAGGGGTTGTGCAGATGGAGAAGAGTGAAGAGGAAGAACAGGAGGTGGACTGATGTCCATCATTGGTCTAGTCTCATCAAAATATTCTGAGATAGCTCCAAGTTTTTCAGAGGATAAGGACGTTGTATATGGTACAATATTGGAGATGGAAGAAGGAGGGTGAGTAAAGATCAGGGTGACGATGGACTGTACCAAAGTAGGGGAGGACGAAAGGGAAGAGGGAACTGGAGAAGCTTGGGAGGGGACAGGAGAGGAAGCGACCTGGGAGGAGGCAGAAGAGGAAGAAACTTGGGTGTTGACAGTGGAAGAAGGTACTGTAAGAGGGGTAGGATGAACCTCCACACTCGTAACAGAGCCAGTTAGAGGTGAAGAACTGGGTACAGAGACTGGGAAGGAAAAATGTGCAGGTTGCAGATGGGAACGAGGTGATCAAGGAGATTTTAACAATGGGATTGTTTTGGATTTCAGAGAAGAAGAGGGGCGATAGGAGTAGGTGTTGTACGATGTATAGTAGACACAGAAACGTGTGAGTGAGAAGTGGAAGAGGTGAGAACAGAATGAGGTGCCGAGGTAAGGATCTCTGAGTCCAGAACAGCAAAAGAATTAGCGACAGGGGTGACTTGGAAGGGATGACCACAGAGGAGGCTGCAGGAGTTGGGACACCAGAGGAGGGGGAAAGTTTAGTAACTCGAGAGTAAGAAATATGGGGAAGTCTCCCTTGGAGACGTAGATGAGAGACTGCCAAAGCATATGGGAGGCCTTCTGCCTCTTTGAGACAACGGATTTCACGTTCATTTAAGTCAACTTGGCAACGGCAAGAGTAAGGTGGATGAACCTCATGACAATTAAGGCAAGAGGTAGGTAGAGTACAAGACTCATTGGTATGATTATCGGCACCACAGACTGGGTACTTGGCAATGGATCTGCATTTTTTTATTGGATGACCAAAAGGCCAGCATGTAGGGATCACCTGTCGAAATGTAAACAGTGACCCACAATATATACAGAGGACGGAAGCTCAGGGCAGTCAAAAGTTAAACGAGCTACAGTGCAAAGGAGGACTTAAGTGTCTACCTTGAAGACTGGGAGGTCTTGGAGTTCAAGTTGTTCCTGAATGTCATTGCCACATATTTGGAAATTCTGTTGGACAATGGTATGGGGCAGAATGACGGTACCACTACATTAATTGAGGGAATGATGTTTCTTAATAGTTACAGGAATAGTATCGACAGTTGTATGGAAAGATCGTGAGCTTGGTTTGCATTCTGGACAGAGATGATGCATGTAAGTTCTTAAGAGCATGAAAGGATATATCTCTTCCAACATTAGGAGCACCTTGTCAATACTATGGTCGGAAAGATAGGCAGTAGAGGAAGTCTGTCGTTGAGTAGAAAACTTAGTCCACTGTGTATTTTGAAACAGCATGTAAAGGGAGTGCTTGACATGCAGGTCTTTTCTGAGTAGAATGAGAAGGAAGTGAAGGATTATCATCTGGTAATGGTCTTGGGCATTTAGGTGTGGGACCAGAGTTGGTCCGAAGTGGGATGGGCGGGTGATTCGAAAATTGCCGCACATAGAAGAAGCTGGAAGCATAGTCAAAGGAGAGCAGAGGTTAGGTGTATTGAAGGAGTCAGTCGGAACCCTGGTACCTGAAACAGGTGACGAAACGGCACCAGTAAGAGGTACAGGAGCATCAGAAATGTCGAAAGAGTGGTCAAATAACGAGGCAGGGTCGGAACAAGGTGTGATATCAGTAAGGGGTCCAGGGGGAGCAGGATCATGGATTTTAGACTCTATGGTTAGGTCACTTCTTTCTTTAGTTTTGTAGAAAAAAAAGAAAGAAAGAAGACAGGAAAGAAAAAAAAGAAAAAAGGGGGAAACGTGGACTAATAGCTCTTATGAGGCAAAAAGAGCCATAAATCCTTCTCTGCATCCAAGAGGACCATAGCACTGCAAGCAGTGCAGGTGAAGCATGGAACCCATGCCATACCCTGCCCTTCATTCCAGTAAACCAGCAATCCGGGATAGCAACCTCACATCTGCCGAGCCCCCTCGGTGGACAAAAGAGAGGGCCGTCGGACACCTGCCACAAAGCATACTTCCTTGAACCACAACCCCCAGAATCCGACAAGGATTCCGGGGGATGGTGGCGAGATACACTCGTCCCTCGAAAGACACTCAAAGCCAACCCCCGAGAGACAGGAGAGGGATCGCAACACCTCCCGGTGATCCAGATTCCACAGCAAACTACACCACTGCCAAGGACCTCAACTGAATGGGATGGACCCCGGTACCCTTCCCGCTACCAAGGAACTAGAGTGCCTGGAAAGAGTCCCAAACACTGAAAGTAGGAGAGGAATAGAGGAGGGATGGGGAGGAGGAGGAGGAGGCAAGGGGAGAAAGGGTGATGGTGAGGATTGGATACAGAAGGAGGGATTGGGAGGAAATTAGGTTCGGTCTGAGGAAGGAGACCAATAGGTCCAATTCCTCAGACCAAAACCCCCTTCACTACACCAAGGAGCCCCCATTGAAGAGGCCAAAATTTTATGTTTTCCTCTATATTATTAATTCAAATTAATAATAAATTGGTTAATATATAACTGAAATTAATATGTAGGTTTATATGTAATTCAAATTAATTCATATATTTTAATTCAAACATTTTAATTAAATAGATAAATTCTCCGGTACTTCGGTTAACTTGTGTAATTTATATATATAGTTGATTAAAAGAGGTGTTTATTAAGTGGTACTGGTAA
>NC_091372.1:20034856-20039856 GCF_038502225.1 Cherax quadricarinatus | reverse complement strand
TAGAGGGGGAGGAGGGGTTGCACTGCTCATAAAACACCAATGGGGATTTGAGGAAATGGAAGGCATGGACATGATTGGAGAAAGAGACTACATTGTAGGTACAATTCAGTCCGGAGAACATAAAGTAGTCATCGGAGTGATGTATAACCCACCACAGAACTGCAGGAGGCCAAGAGAGGAGTACGAAGAAAACAACAGGGTGATGGTGGATACACTGGCTGAGGTGGCAAGAAGAGCTCACTCGAGCAGAGCAAAGTTACTGGTAATGGGCGATTACAACCACAGGGAGATCGACTGGGAAAACCTGGAGCCACATGGGGTCCCGAAACATGGAGAGCCAAGATGATGGATGTGGTACTTGAAAACCTCATGCATCAACATGTCAGGGACACAACCAGAGAGAGAGGGGAGGATGAGCCAGCAAGACTGGATCTTGTGTTCACCCTCAGCAGTTCAGACATTGAGGACATCACTTACGAGAGGCCCCTTGGAGCTAGCGATCATGTGGTTCTGAGTTTTGACTATATAGTAGAGTTACAAGTGGAGAAGGTAACAGGAACTGAAGGGGACAGGCCAAACTATAAAAGGGGGGACTACACAGTTATGAGAAACTTCCTGCAGGAGGTTCAGTGGGACAGAGAAATGGTAGGAAAATCAGTAAACGAGATGATGGAATATGTGGCAACAAAGTGCAAGGAGGCAGAGAAAAGTTTTGTTCCCAAGGGAAACAGAAATAATAGGAAGACCAAAACGAGTCCTTGGTTTACCCGAAGGTGTAGGGAGGCAAAAACTAAGTGCAACAGAGAATGGAAAAGGTACAGGAGGCATAGGACCCAGGAAAACAAGGAGATTAGTAGAAGAGCCAGAAACGAGTATGCGCAGATAAGGAGGGAGGCCCAGCGACAGTATGAAAACGACATAGCATCGAAACCCGAAACTGCTGTATAGCCACATTAGGAGGAAGACAACAGTCAAGGACCAGGTGATAAGGCTGAGGAAAGAAGGTGGAGAACTCACAAGAAACGATCAAGAGGTATGTGAGGAGCTCAACACGAGATTTAAGGAAGTATTTACAGTAGAGACAGGAAGGACTCTGGGGGGACAGACCAGATGGGGACACCAACAAGGAATACACCAACAAGTGTTGGACGACATACATACAGATGAGGAGGAGGTGAAGAAACTGCTAAGGGACATCGATACCTCAAAGGCAATGGGACCGGACAACATCACTCCGTGGGTCCTTAGAGAGGGAGCAGATATGTTGTGCGTACCACTTACCACAATCTTCAACACATCCCTGGAAACTGGGCAACTACCTGAGGTATGGAAGACGGCAAATGTAGTTCCCATTTTCAAAAAAGGAGACAGAAAAGAGGCACTAAACTATAGACCTGTGTCATTGACGTGTATAGTATGCAAAATTATGGAGAAGATTATCAGGAGGAGAGTGGTGGAGCACCTGGAGCGGAACAGGAGTATAAATGCCAACCAGCACGGATTCACGGAAGGCAAATCCTGTGTCACAAACCTTCTGGAGTTTTATGATAAAATAACAGAAGTAAGACAAGAGAGAGAGGGGTGGGTTGATTGCATCTTCTTGGACTGCAAGAAGGCCTTTGACACAGTTCCTCACAAGAGATTAGTGCAGAAGCTAGAGCATCAGGCGCATATAACAGGAAGGGCACTGCAATGGATCAGAGAATACCTGACAGGGAGGCAACAACGAGTCATGGTACGTAATGATGTATCACAGTGGGCACCTGTGACGAGCGGGGTCCCACAGGGGTCGGTCCTAGGACCAGTGCTATTTTTGGTATATGTGAACGACATGACGGAAGGGTTAGACTCAGAAGTGTCCCTGTTTGCAGATGATGTGAAGTTAATGAGGAGAATTAAATCTGATGAGGACCAGGCAGGACTTCAAAGAGACCTGGACAGACTGGACACCTGGTCCAGCAAATGGCTTCTCGAATTTAATCCTGCCAAATGCAAAGTCATGAAGATAGGGGAAGGGCACAGAAGACCACAGACAGAGTATAGGCTAGGTGGCCAAAGACTGCAAACCTCACTCAAGGAGAAAGATCTTGGGGTGAGTATAACACCGAGCATGTCTCCGGAAGCACACATCAATCAGATAACTGCTGCAGCATATGGGCGCCTGACAAACCTGAGAACAGCATTCCGATACCTTAGTAAGGAATCATTCAAGACACTGTACACCGTGTATGTCAGGCCCATACTGGAGTATGCAGCACCTGTTTGGAACCCGCACTTGATAAAGCACGTCAAGAAACTAGAGAAAGTACAAAGGTTTGCAACAAGGTTAGTTCCAGAGCTAAGGGGAATGTCCTATGAAGAAAGATTAAGGGAAATCGGCCTAACGACACTGGAGGACAGGAGGGTCAGGGGAGACATGATAACGACATATAAAATACTGCGTGGAATAGACAAGGTGGACAAGGACAGGATGTTCCAGGGAGGGGACACAGAAACAAGAGGCCACAATTGGAAGTTGAAGACACAAATGAGTCAGAGAGATAGTAGGAAGTATTTCTTCAGTCATAGAGTTGTAAGGCAGTGGAATAGCCTAGAAAATGACGTAGTGGAGGCAGGAACCATACACAGTTTTAAGACGAGGTTTGATAAAGCTCATGGAGCGGGGAGAGAGAGGGCCTAGTAGCAACCGGTGAAGAGGCGGGGCCAGGAGCTAGGACTCGACCCCTGCAACCACAAATAGGTGAGTACACACACACACACACACACACACACACACACACACACACACACACACACACACACTCACGCACACAAGCACACACACACAAGCACACACACACACACACACACACACACACACACACACACACACACACACACACACACACACACACACACACACACCCCTAACAACAATATTCAATACATCTATCGAAACAGGGAGATTGCCTGAGGCATGGAAGACAGCAAATGTGGTACCAATCTTTAAAAAAGGAGACAGACATGAAGCACTAAACTACAGACCAGTGTCACTGACATGTATAGCATGCAAAATCATGGAAAAGATTGTCAGGAGAAGAATGGTGGAACATCTAGAAAGGAATGATCTCATCAACAGCAGCCAACATGGTTTCAGAGACGGGAAATCCTGTGTCACAAACCTACAGGAGTTCTATGACATGGTGACAGCAGTAAGAGAAGAGAGAGAGGGGTGGGTGGATTGCATTTTCTTAGACTGCAAGAAGGCGTTTGACACAGTACCACACAAGAGATTAGTGCAAAAACTGGAGGACCAAGCAGGAATAACAGGGAAGGCACTGCAATGGATCAGGGAATACTTGTCAGGAAGACAGCAGAGAGTAATGGTACGAGGCGAGGTGTCAGTGTGGGCACCTGTGACCAGTGGGGTCCCACAGGGGTCAGTCCTAGGACCAGTGCTGTTTCTGGTATTTGTGAACGACATGACGGAAGGAATAAACTCCGAGGTGTCACTGTTTGCAGATGACGTGAAGTTGATGAGAAGAGTTCATTCGATCGAAGACCAGGCAGAAATACAAAGGGATCTGGACAGGCTGCAGACCTGGTCCAGCAACTGGCTCCTGGAGTTCAATCCCACCAAGTGCAAAGTCATGAGGATTGGGGAAGGGCAAAGAAGACCGCAGATGGAGTACAGTCTAGGGGGTCAGAGACTTCAAACATCACTCAAGGAAAAAGATCTTGGGGTGAGTATAACACCAGACACATCTTCTGAAGCGCACATCAACCAAATAACTGCTGCAGCATATGGGCGCCTGGCAAACCTCAGAACAGCATTCCGACATCTTAATAAGGAATCGTTCAGGACCCTATACACCGTGTACGTTAGGCCCATATTCGAGTATACGGCACCAGTTTGGAACCCACACCTAGCCAAGCATGTAAAGAAACTAGAGAAAGTGAAAAGGTTTGCAACAAGACTAGTACCAGAGCTAAGAGGTATGTCCTATGAGGAGAGGTTAAGGGAAATCAACCTGACGACACTGGAGGACAGGAGAGATAGGGGGGACATGATAACGACTTACAAAATACTGAGAGGAATTGACAAGGTGGACAAAGACAGGATGTTCCAGAGACTGGACACAGTAACAAGGGGACACAGTTGGAAGTTGAAGACACAGATGAATCAAAGGGATGTTAGGAAGTATTTCTTCAGCCACAGAGTAGTCAGGAAGTGGAATAGTTTGGGAAGCGATGTAGTGGAGTCAGGATCCATACATAGCTTTAAGCAGAGGTACGATAAAGCTCATGGTTCAGGGAGAGTGACCTAGTAGCGACCAGTGAAGAGGCGGGGCCAGGAGCTTGAACTCGACCCCTGCAACCTCAACTAGGTGAGTACACACACGCACACAAGCACACACACACAAGCACACACACACACACACACACACACACACACACACACACACACACACACACACACACACACACACACACACACACACATACACACACACACACACACACACACACACACACACACACACACACACACACACACACACGCACACAAGCACACACACACAAGCACACACACACACACACACACACACACACACACACACACACAAGCACACACACACACACACACACACACACATATACACACAGAAGCTAGAGCATCAGGCGCATATAACAGGAAGGGCACTGCAATGGATCAGAGAATACCTGACAGGGAGGCAACAACGAGTCATGGTACGTAATGATGTATCACAGTGGGCACCTGTGACGAGCGGGGTCCCACAGGGGTCGGTCCTAGGACCAGTGCTATTTTTGGTATATGTGAACGACATGACGGAAGGGTTAGACTCAGAAGTGTCCCTGTTTGCAGATGATGTGAAGTTAATGAGGAGAATTAAATCTGATGAGGACCAGGCAGGACTTCAAAGAGACCTGGACAGACTGGACACCTGGTCCAGCAAATGGCTTCTCGAATTTAATCCTGCCAAATGCAAAGTCATGAA
>NC_091372.1:19995763-20034756 GCF_038502225.1 Cherax quadricarinatus | reverse complement strand
CAGGATGCTCCAGAGATGGGACACAGAAACAAGGGGTCGCAATTGGAAGCAGAAGACTCCTATGAGTCAAAGGGATGTTAGGAAGTATTTCTTTAGTTATAGAGTTGTCAGGAAGCGGAATAGTTTGGCAAGTGGTGTAGTGGAGGCAGGAACCATACATAGCTTTAAGACGAGGTTTGATAAAGCTCATGGAGCAGGGAGAGAGAGGACCTAGTAGCAGTCAGTGAAGAGGCGGACCAGGAGCTATGAACTGATCCCTGTAACCACAAATGGGTGATTAAAAATAGATGAGTACACACACACACATGCACATACTCACATTCGCGCATACACACATAAGCACATACTCGTATACACACACACGCACACGCACACGCACACACGCACACAAGCACACACACACACACACATACACAACACTAGTATGGAACGGATAGCTAGCCAAGCATGTAAGAAAATTAGAGAAAGTGGTATGGTTTGCAACAAGAACTAGAGGGGCATGCCCAACGAGGAGAGGTTAGGTGATAGCTACTTGATGACACTGGATGACAGAAGAGACAGGGGGGATATAATAACGACATATAAAATACTGAGAGGAATCAGCAAGGTGGACAGAGACAGGATGTTCCACAGATGTGACACAACAACAATAGGTCATAGTTGGAAGATGAAGACTCAGATGAATTACAGGGATGTTAGGTAGTATTTATTCAGCCACAAAGTTGCCAGAAAGTGGAACAGTCTGGGAAGTGATGTTGTGGAGGCACGATCCATACATTGCTTTAAGAAGAGGTATGATAAAACCCACGGACCTGGAAGAGTGACCTAGTAGCGACCAGTGAAGAGGTGGGGCCAGGAGCTATGACTCGACTCCTGCAACCACAACTAGGTAAGTACAACTAGGTGAGTATACACACACACACACACACACACACACACACACACACACACACACACACACACACACACACACACACACACACACACACATGTTCAACTCGCCTAATTTTGTATTTTCTCACATCTGTTCTCTTAGCCTCTTCTTGCCTCTCTCCTCTCTTCTCCTGTCTCAAGTACTTACTTCACACTTCACAGAGCATCTGTTCCCAGCATTCTCTCCACCAAGTACTTGCTTCATCTTAGCTCTTCAACTCCTTGCAATCTGCAACTATGTTATTTCTTCCAGTGTTTCTCCCCGAGTCTCGGGAATGGTAACAACCGCAATAACAACGAGGAGGACGCTACATCCAGATGAAATCCAAAACTCCTCATAACTTCCGAACGCAGCCACTATGTAAGGGAACGACTGTAAGGCTGTGACTACCCCAATGAAAAACAATGTGTATAAAATTAGCACAACAGTACAACGGAGAGAATTTGGAAATAATTCACTTCGAATAAACCTGTAACTTGGGAGATAGAGAAAAATTAATAGACTGCTAAACAGACAACTGGTAGCCAGTTTTGTTCATGGAAACTTCTGTCGTGAACTTGATCAAAGAAATATACACCAAGTCCAATCATACATAAGCTACATGCAACACAAGACGTTGCAAATATTGTTGGTATCACCATTTCTCTACTGAAATATATGAAAAATAACTAAAGACCTAATAATATTGATAGAGTACTAATTTCTCGCAGCTGGTTAAATATATTACCACCGTCATTAGATCTCTTGTCACGCTCATCTCTAATGTCTTGCATTTCATCGAGGACGTCATAGTTTGGTCCCCTTGTGTGGCCAGCCAGCGAGGGGAGTTAGGTAAACATGGCTGACAAATAAAAGGAATTAGTGTTGACAAAACCACATGTTAATGCTACTTTCCGCCAAGCCAGGTTTGAACTGCCCAGAGCATATGCCAGAAGAATGCCCATCTAACGCGAGAGATCAAGAGTAGACATTGGTCGCCCTCTTATTTCACTGTGTGAAAGCTCTGCCACGTAAGTCGAGGAGGAATTTGATATGGAGCTCATCGTGATGCCTTGGAAGAAGCGAGCTAGTGTTACGACCCAGTTTGTGGGTGCTGTAGCCAAGATAATCCAGCTGGCGAGGGATATGGGAAGAGATAACAAAAGTGTCACTCTCTGGCCCAGCTTCATCATCGGTACACTGACAATCAATGACCCCAGCAAGGCACCTACAAACATCATGCTTCCTGAAATAAATAAAACACACAGTACGTTTTTGTTTGTTTAAAAATATATTTAGTGTTAAGTTCGACAAAAATAAGCACATGCTAAAAATTTTGAAATTAAAAAATATTTTTCAGTGATCTTCATTGCTCTTCAAGTTCAATAACAAAAATATACAATGGGAACAAGTGAATCATGTCCGAAATTAAACATCCTGGGAAGATATCCTAAACAACACGGATCCGAGCCTTTGCCTAGAAAAAATAAATTGCGCTTCTTGAGATCTGCTCATGGACACACTCCATTAATAAGAAAAAGAAAGACAATATGTGAACTAGAAGGAGAGAGATGCTCCTTATAACAGACGAAGGCGAAGAGTCACAGAGCTTCTGAGAGGGGCCAATATATCTGAAATACGAAGGGAGGCACTGGTCAGTGAAATAGCAAATATCGAACTTAAGCTGATGGAATCTTAGAGGAGATATGAACCGCAGGAAGAACTAAAACCATAAAGGAAATGAAAAACAAAAAAGCAAAATACTTCTTGTCTTTTGCCAAATCTAAAGGAAAAACATCATCCAGCATTGGGCCCCTGCTTAGGCGAGAAAAGACATACACAGAAATGATTGAGATACTAAAGTCCCAATACGACTCAGACTTCAGTGAGCCGCTGCCCAGACTAAGGGTTGACAATCCAAATGAATTCTTTATGAACGAGACCCAAAATTTGGTCATCTGAAAAATTTCTGTTATTACCCTAACACCAGAAGACTTTGAAAAGGCAATAAATGACATGCCCATGCACTCGGTCCCAGGCCCAGAGTCATGGAAATCCGTGCAAAAGACCCCTGCCTCGTGCCTTCAGCATTCTATGGAGACGAAGCATGGACAAAGGGGTCATCCCACACTCACTAAAAACAACAGACATAGTTCCACTCTACAAAGGTGGCAGTAAAACAGTTACAAAGAACTACAGACCGATAGCACTAACACTCTATATCATAAAAATATTTGAAAGGGTTCTAAGAAGCAAGATCGCCAACCACATAGATAACCATTAATTACACATCCCAGGGCAACAAGGGTTCGGAGCAGGTCGCTCCTGCCTGTCCCAGCTACTGGACCACTATGACAATGTCGCAAATGCTGTAGAGGAAAAACAAAATGCATATGTAGCATACACAAACTTTTGCCAGCCAGGCCACGTGACCTGGCTGGCAAAAAAATATTTGGCAAATTATTATTATCATAACCAAGAGTTAAACCCATAAGAATCATACAGCAGTGCAAGGTAGGGTGTGCTAAAAGGTGTAATATGCAGGATCAGAGAAGGGAAAGAGTGTAACAGAGGTAGAATTAGGAAGGGCGGTAAAGACTGCTAAAGGAAGTATAATCAAAAGTTGAATAAGTAAGTTTTTTTCAGGCATTCATAAATACAGTTACATAGATTATTATACACAGCAGCATATGTGTAGAGAACCTGGGATAACCAAAAAAGTCAGTGACTTATTTCCATTGAGGTGCTTATAATACCTTATTATTATACTATGATGGAGATAATATCTTATTATTATACTATAAAGGATATATACTAGGAATAAGGTAAAATGAGTTATTTATATTTACATGTGTGTTAGCTAAAAAAAAAATATTCTCCTCCCTTTCTGTCGCTACATTCATTAGGTACCTTTTGTCTCTCTTCTTGAACTGCCTCATGCTATGACTGGCTGTGACATGTGCAGGCAGTCTGTTTCATTCCTTTATTGTTGTACAATAAAGTGTTTGAAGCCTGGCCACTGACTGTGGCTACTACAAAGTTGTGTTCTCTCCCCCTAGTACAATGATTGCTTTGGTTCCCAACCTTGACAAAATTGGCAGAAAGATATTTTGGACACTGTAAGCAATTTTATAAATTTGATTTAACTTCAGTTGTTTTACTCTGTCTTCAACATTTAGCTTATCTAATTGTTGTAATTCTTCTTTGCCTACTTGTTCTCTTGGACCCAGGTCCATGATGCATCTTAACATTATGTTCTGGATGATTTGCAGTTTTTCTTTCATTTTTTTTTGCCAAGGCAGAGTACTATGAAGAGCAAGTGTAATCCTTATGACATCGGAATCGTTCAGGACTCTGTGCAGTATACTTCAGGCCCATACCTCAGTATGCAGAAATTAGAGAAATTAGGTTTGCAACGAGACTATTCTATGAGCTAAATGGCATGTCCTACAAGGAGAGGTTAAGGGAAATCGACCTGATGACACAGGAGGACAGGAGGGAGAGTGGGGCAGACATGATAACGATATATAAAATACTGAGAGGAATTGTCAGGGTGGACAGAGACAGGGTGTTCCAGAGATGGGACACAACAACAAGGGGCCACAGTTGAAAGCTGAATTACAAGGACATTTGGAAGTATTTATACAGCCTTACAGTTGTCAGGAAGTGAAGCAATCTAGAGATTAAAATTGTGGAGGCAGGATCCATGTATAGTTTTAAGAAGAGGTATGATCCAAAGCTGTTATGCAGCCACATCAGTAGGAAACCAAGGATCAGGTAATCAGGTTGACGAAGAAAGGAGGGGAGATCACAAGGAACGTCCAGGAAGTACGTATACCTGGAGTATACCTGGAGAGGATATACCACCCCGCAGCCCAGTCTGTGAACAGGCGTCATGGTGGATCAGGGTATGGCCAACCAGGCTGTTACTGTTGGCCACACGTGAACCGACGTACGAACCACAGCCTGGCTGATCAGGTACTGACTTTTGGTTCCTTCTTGAAGACAGTGAGGTGTCTATTCGTAATCTCCCTTATGTATGCTGGGATATAGTTGAACAGTCTTGGGCCCTTAACACTTATTATGCTAGTGGACCCTCTGCTTTCCATTGGGGAAGTTGCCTCGCCTGCTGAGACTTTTGCTTTCGTAGGGAGTGATTTTCGTGTGCAAATTTGGTACAAACCCTGTAGGATTTTTCAAGTGTATATAATCTTGTATCTCTCCTGCCTGCACTCCATAAAATACAAGTCGAGGAACTTCAACCGTTCCCAGTAATTTGGTATTTTATCTTACTTATGTGTGCCGTGAAGGTTCTCTGTACATTTTCTAGGTCAGCAATTTCACCTGCCTTGAAAAGCACTATTAGTGTGCAGCAATGTTCCAGCCTAGATAAAGCAAGCGATCTGAAGTATCATCGTCCCTTGGTATCCTGTCATTTTTCTATCAAATGTGAAGAACTCAACTGAAAATTCAATGAAGTATTCAATTTGGAGACAGAAAGGCTCCCAGAAAACCGAGGTGGTATGGTGCACCAGCAAGTGCTGGATACACTGCATATAATCGAAGATGAGGTTTAGAAACTGATAGGGAAACTAGATACCCTGAAGGCGGCAGGACCAGATAATATCTCTCTTTGGGTCCAGAGACAGAGGGAGCAGATGCATTGTGCTTGCCACTAAGAATAGTCTTCAATAAATCTATCAAAACAGGGCAACTGAATGAGGTGTGGAAGACAGCAAATGTAGTCCCGATTTTTAAGAAAGGAGACAGACTGAACTAAATTACAGATCAATGACGCTGACATGTATGTAAAGTTGTGAAGATTATCAGGAAAAGAGTGATGGAGCACCTGAAACGGAATGGACTAATACCTGACAACCAGCACGATTTCAGGAAAGGTAAATCCTGCATCACGAACCTATTGAACTTCTAAAACAAGGTAACAGAGGTAAGAAGAGATAGGAAAAGGCAGACTGCATCTTCTTGGAATGTAAGAAGGCTTTCGACACAGTACCACACAAGAGACTGGTTGAAAAACTAGAGGAGCAGGCAGGAATAGGAAGAAAAGTGCTGCAATGAATCAGGAAATACATGACATTAAGGAAACGACAAGTGTCGGTCTGAGACTAGGAGTCAGAATGGGTGTATGTGTGGATTGGGGTTCCACAAGGATCGGTCCTGGCTCTGGTGCTGTTTCATGTGAATATGAATAAGATGGAAAGGATAGTCAGAGGTGTCCCTGTTTTGTATGATGTGAAACTAACGAGGAGAATACAAGCGGAAGAGGATAGGGTAAGCCTACACAGGGATTTCGACAGGCTGCAAGCCTGGTCTGACAAATGGCTCCTAGAGTTTAATCCGAGCAAGTGTAAAGTTTGAAGATTGAGGAAGAAGAAAGCACACTGCAGACTGAGTACAGGCTAAGAGGTCAAAGGCTGCAAAACTCATTCAAGAAAAAGGATCTTGGGGTAAGCATCATACCGAGCACATCTCCTGAGGCGCACATCAACCAAATAACTGCTACAGCCTACGGGCGCCTAGCAAACCTCAGAATAGCATTTCAACATCTAAGGAGTCATTCACGACACTGTACACCATGTACAGCAGGCACATATTGGAGTATGCAGCACCAGTATGGAACCCACACCTGGCCAAAAACGTCGAGAAATTAAAGAAATTTGCAACAAGAGTAGTCCCGAAACTGACGGGTTTGTGCTACAAGGAGAGGTTAAGGGAATTCAGTCTGACAGTGCTTGAAAACATGAGGAATAGTGGGCACATGAAAACAACATGAAAAATACTGAGAGGAATTGACAGGGAGGATGGAGACAGGGATGCGACACAGCAACAAGATGTCACAACTGGAATTCGAAAACTCAGATGAGTCGCAGGGATGTTAAGAAGTAATTCATCAGCCATAGAGTTGTCGGGAAGTGGAACAATCTTGAGGGTGATGTAGTGGAGGTAGGATGCATATATAGCTTTAAGAAGAGGTATGATAAAGCTCATGGAGCAGTGAGAGAGTGGACATAGTAGCAACCAGTGACAAGGCGAGGCCAGGAGATATGAATCAACCCCTGAAACCACAATTAGGTGAATTAAGTGAGTACACACACACACACACACACACACACACACACACACACACACACACACACACACACACACACACACACACACACACACACACACACACACACACACACACACACACACACACACACACACACACACACACACACACACATACACACACACATATCCAAGCACACACAAAGTGCAAGGAGGCAGAGGAAAGTTTTGTTCCCAAGGGAAACGGAAATAATAGGAAGACCAAAACGAGTCCTTGGTTTACCCGAAGGTGTAGGGAGGCAAAAACTAAGTGCAACAGAGAATGGAAAAGGTACAGGAGGCATAGGACCCAGGAAAACAAGGAGATTAGTAGAAGAGCCAGAAACGAGTATGCACAGATAAGGAGGGAGGCCCAGCGACAGTATGAAAACGACATAGCATCGAAAGTCAAATCTGACCCGAAACTGCTGTATAGCCACATTAGGAGGAAGACAACAGTCAAGGACCAGGTGATAAGGCTGAGGAAAGAAGGTGGAGAACTCACAAGAAACGATCAAGAGGTATGTGAGGAGCTCAACACGAGATTTAAGGAAGTATTTACAGTAGAGACAGGAAGGACTCTGGGGGGACAGACCAGATGGGGACACCAGCAAGGAATACACCAACAAGTGTTGGACGACATACATACAGATGAGGAGGAGGTGAAGAAACTGCTAAGGGACATCGATACCTCAAAGGCAATGGGACCAGACAACACCTCCCCGTGGGTCCTTAGAGAGGGAGCAGATATGTTGTGCGTGCCCCTTACCACAATCTTCAACACATCCCTGGAAACTGGGCAACTACCTGAGGTATGGAAGACGGCAAATGTAGTTCCCATTTTTAAAAAAGGAGACAGAAAAGAGGCACTAAACTATAGACCTGTGTCATTGACGTGTATAGTATGCAAAATTATGGAGAAGATTATCAGGAGGAGAGTGGTAGAGCACCTGGAACGGAACAGGAGTATAAATGCCAACCAGCACGGATTCACGGAAGGCAAATCCTGTGTCACAAACCTTCTGGAGTTTTATGATAAAATAACAGAAGTAAGACAAGAGAGAGAGGGGTGGGTTGATTGCATCTTCTTGGACTGCAAGAAGGCCTTTGACACAGTTCCTCACAAGAGATTAGTGCAGAAGCTAGAGCATCAGGCGCATATAACAGGAAGGGCACTGCAATGGATCAGAGAATACCTGACAGGGAGGCAACAACGAGTCATGGTACGTAATGATGTATCACAGTGGGCACCTGTGACGAGCGGGGTCCCACAGGGGTCGGTCCTAGGACCAGTGCTATTTTTGGTATATGTGAACGACATGACGGAAGGGTTAGACTCAGAAGTGTCCCTGTTTGCAGATGATGTGAAGTTAATGAGGAGAATTAAATCTGATGAGGACCAGGCAGGACTTCAAAGAGACCTGGACAGACTGGACACCTGGTCCAGCAAATGGCTTCTCGAATTTAATCCTGCCAAATGCAAAGTCATGAAGATAGGGGAAGGGCACAGAAGACCACAGACAGAGTATAGGCTAGGTGGCCAAAGACTGCAAACCTCATTCAAGGAGAAAGATTTTGGGGTGAGTATAACACCGAGCATGTCTCCGGAAGCACACATCAATCAGATAACTGCTGCAGCATATGGGCGCCTGGCAAACTTGAGAACAGCTTTCCGATACCTTAGTAAGGAATCATTCAAGACACTGTACACCGTGTATGTCAGGCCCATACTGGAGTATGCAGCACCTGTTTGGAACACGCACTTGATAAAGCACGTCAAGAAACTAGAGTAAGTACAAAGGTTTGCGACAAGGTTAGTTCCAGAGCTAAGGGGAATGTCCTATGAGGAAAGATTAAGGGAAATCGGCCTGACCACACTGGAGGACAGGAGGGTCGGGGGAGACATGATAACGACATATAAAATACTGCGTGGAATAGACAAGGTGGACAAAGACAGGATGTTCCAGGGAGGGGACACAGAAACAAGAGGCCACAATTGGAAGTTGAAGACACAAATGAGTCAGAGAGATAGTAGGAAGTATTTCTTCAGTCATAGAGTTGTAAGGCAGTGGAATAGCCTAGAAAATGACGTAGTGGAGGCAGGAACCATACACAGTTTTAAGACGAGGTTTGATAAAGCTCATGGAGCGGGGAGAGAGAGGGCCTAGTAGCAACCGGTGAAGAGGCGGGGCCAGGAGCTAGGACTCGACCCCTGCAACCACAAATAGGTGAGTACAAATAGGTGAGTACACACACACACACACACACACACACACGCACACACACACATGCACACACACATTAACACGAACACTAACTCACACATACAACACATATACATACAACCGACACAATAACAAGTAAATGGGACCCAAAAAGGGTATGTGGAAGACCCAGGGAAACAGAGGAAGGTATGACTGGAAAAAAAGAATGAATGGATAAGTTAAGGAGAAGGAAGGAACAAGAGTGGTGAAGAAAGCTAGGTGAGCTTATCGCTAAAATGGAGGAGAGAACAAGAATTGGGAGCTGGAGTCAAAGCTGCAGAAGCCAGGATATAGAGCCTAGAGTTGAAGTGAAAATGCTGAAGCAGGAATATAGAGCCAAAAATCAAAAGGAAAGTAAGAAGTTAAGTTTTATGTAGAGGCCCTGTCAAGGTACAAGGAAATGTCGAGGAATGTGTAAGTAGCATGTTGTTGGGCACAGTGACAGTAGTAAGGTAATTGTAGGTAGAGATGATGATAGGCCTCCCTGCAGAGGTGCAATCAGGTCATTAGAAGATCCAGGAAATATGGGAAGCACCAATGACTATGCTTAAATGCGACCCACAAAAGCAGAGTGAAAAACAATTGGAAGAGGAGAGGGAGACGTCAGTTTTAATTCATGGGCTTCAGGAGACTGAAAGGAGGATATACGAATAAAGTTGACTTGGAGAGGAAAAAGAGAGATTGAAAATATCATCAAAGAAACAGGAGAGGAGGACGTGTCTGAGCTGATAAATTTTCAGGGAATATGAGGATACTCGAGGGAAAGAAATCGGCCAAACTGATTTTCAAGGATTAAATGGTGTAGAACAGATCGTCTAGCAGGAACCATGGCTAAAGGAAACAGGAAAAATACCAAAAGGTGTACCTAGATCGCAAAAGAACGAGAAAAGGAAGAGAGAAACTGAGATGATATAACGATGAAAGGGGCAAGAAAGAGAGACAAGGCTAGAGTCAGGAGGGGACGACCAGAGTTGGGAAGAGCTGCAAGCACAATCACCCACTGAACCCCATAACCATTCATATTATCCCCGCGCAAAAACTCCACACTCACAGATCCCACCCCACCCTACATAGCAGACTCCCATAGCACCCTGCCAGGTCTCACACTCCCCCAGCCCCCACCTACCCCAGAATGCAGTGTTGAAAAAGAAGCTGAAGGTATGGTACACCAGTGCAGATGTAATGATGATTAAGCGTGAGGAATGGCATGAAAGACTCATGGATGCAGTTCCAGACATCATGGCACGTATGGAAACAAAGCTCACAGGAATGATAAGAGGCACCATCTTTCGAACTGGATATCAGAACCTAAGGGAATAGAAGGGGTGGAGGAGATGCACTGCTCATCAAAAACCAGTTAAGTTTTGAGGACCTGGAGGGAGAGGACAAAGGGAAAGGAAGGGACTACATAACAGGAACACTTAAGACTGGGGTTTCAAGGTGGTAATTGCAGTGGTGTATAACCCACCACAGAATAGCAGGAGGACAAGACAGGAATATACTGTGAGCAATGGAACAATGGTTGGTGCACTAGCTGAGATGTCCAGAAAGGCCCACGTGGGCAGGGGATATTTACTAGTTTTGGGTCACTTCAATCGCAAGGAAACTGAATGGGAAAACTTGGAGTCGTATGAGGGCCATGAAACGTGGAGGGCTAAGATGATGGAGGTATTACTGGAAACCTTGATGCATCATCATATTTGGACACTACCAGAGAGAGAGGAGAGGATGAACCAGCAAGGCTGGACCTCATATTCAGCTTGAGTAGATCGGATATCAATTATGGAGGGTGCCTCGAATCTAGCAATCATGTGGTCCTGAGCTTCGAATACATTGTAGAGCTAAAAGTGGAGAGAGAAGCAGCATGAGAAGGACAGGAAAAGAGAAAACTATAAATGAGGGGAATGCACATGGAAGAGGAATTTCCTGTATGAAGAACAATGGGAAAGAGAACTGGTGGGTAAAACAGTAAATGAAATGATGGAATACATGACCACAAAATGCAAGGAGGCGTAGGAGAGTCTCGTACCCGAGGGTAACTGAAACGATGAAAATACCAGAACGAGTCCTTGGTTCGCCCAAAGTTATAGAGAGGCCAAACCTAAGTGCTCTAGAGAATGAAAAAAAGCATATAAGACAAAGGATGCAGGAAAATAACGAGATCAGTCAAAGAACCAGAAGTGAATATGTATTCATAATTAAGGAGCCAGTTTCACTGACATGTATAGTATGTAAAGTCATGGAGAAGATCATGAAAAGAGTAGTAGAGTGTCTGGAAAGGAATGAGTTTGTATACGATTAACAGCATGGTTTCAGGAAAGAGAAATCCTGTGTCACAAACCTACCGGAGTTTTATGACAATGTGACAGAAGTGAGATAGGAGAGAGAGGGGCAGGTAAACTGCAACTGTAACAAGGCTTTTGATACAGTCCCGCATACAAGATTGGAGAAGGCAGAGTTTGGACATAGTAACGACCAGCGAAAAAGGCATGGCCAGGAGCTGTGACCTCACCCCTGCAACCACAAACAGGTGCGTACAAATAGAGTACACGCATGCACACACTCACAACGAAAAAAACTCTCTCTTCTTGCTTCTACTCGTCTCTTGCCTTACCTCTCGCCTCTTCTATTCACGCCTTTTCGCTTCTCACTTTTATCTTCTCTTTTCTCCTCTATTCTACTTTTTTTTTCCTGGCATCAACCCTTTTTCCCTCCAGTATTTACTTCATACTACACAAAGCATCATCTTCCAGCATTCTCTCCACTAAGTACTTCCTTCATCTTAGTTCTTCAACTCCTTGCAATTTGCAACTCTGTTATTTCTTCCAGTGTTTTTCCTCGAGTCTCGGGGATGGTAACAGCCACAAGAACAGCAAGGAGGACGCCACATCCAGAAAAAATCCAAAACGCCCCATAACTTCCGAACGCTGCCACTATGTAAGGGAACGACTGTGAGGCTGTGAATGCCCCAAAGAAAAACATTGTGTTTAAAATTGACACAACCGTAGAACGAATGTAACTTGGAAATAATTCACTTTGAAGTATACATATAACTGGGGAAACAGAGAAAAATGAATAGACAGTTAGGCAGACGATTGGTAACCAATTTTGTTCATGGAAACTTCTGTCGTGAACTTGATCAAAGAAGTATGCACCAAGTCCTATCATGCAAAAGCTACATATAATGTAAGGTGTTGCAAATAATGGTTTTCGATCGATGCGGTCAATTATACATATGAAAAAGAACGTTCCTAAGACCCGAATAATTCCAATTAATACTGCACAAAAATATGAACTCATGCTTATATCTGCAATATTTATAATGACTACAGTGTATATTGGTATCACTATTATTCCACAGAAATGTACAGAAAAAAGTACTACAGACATGATAATAAGATATTTTAATATTAATGGAGTTCTAATTTGTCGTAGCTGGTCTAATATATTACCACCGTCATTAGTCGTCTTCTCAAGCTCATCTCTAATGTCTTGCATTTCTTTGTTGACATCATAGTTTGGTCCCCGAAAGAACAACAAGGATTTGTGAGCTCTGTCCATGTAGCCTTGTGTGGCCAGCCAGCGAGGGGAGTTAGGTAAATATAGCAGACAAACAAAAGGAATTACAGTGTTGACAAAACCACATGTTAATGCTACTTTCCGCCAAGTCAGTTTTGAACTGCCCAGAGCATATGCCAGAAGAATGCCCATCTGACGCGAGATATCAAGAGTAGACATTAGTCGCCCTCTTATTTTACAGTGTGAAAGCTCTGCCACGTAAGTCAAGGAGGAATTTGTTATAGAGCTCATCGTGATGCCTTGGAAGAAGCGAACTAGCAGGACGACCCAGTTTGTGGGTGCTGTGGCCAAGATAATCCAGCTGGCGAGGGATATGGGAAGAGATAACAAGAGTGTCACTCTCTGGCCCAACTTCACCATCGGTACACTGACAGTCAGTGACCCCAGCAAGGCACCTACAAACATCATGCTTCCTGAAATAAAGAAAACACACTGTACGTTCTTTAGCTGTCAAAAAATAATGTATTTAGTGTTAAGTTCGAACAAAAATAAGTACATGTTACAATTTTTTTAACGATTGACATAGAAAAATATTTTTCACTGATCTTCATTACACTGAAAAAGTTGATGAGGAAAATATGAAAAAAAATATTTGTTAAAACCTACGAATATGACTGTTTATTGTACAGTCATTATTATGAAGAGTTCAAGCTGTGAAAATAGTTAATACATTATTAAAACTTAACACCAACAGTCTGATGAATAAGATACTCATGCAGTACCTTGGTATCTTTATTGTCTTGATGAATAAGATACTCATGCAGTACCTTGGTATCTTTATTGTCTTGATGAATAAGATACTCATGCAGTACCTTGGTATCTTTATTGTCTTGATGAATAAGATACTCATGCAGTACTTTGGTATCTTTGTCTTGATGAATAAGATACTCATGCAGTACCTTGGTATCTTTATTGTCTTGATGAATAAGATACTCATGCAGTCCCTTGGTATCTTTATTGTCTTGATGAATAAGATACTCATGCAGTACTTTGGTATCTTTGTCTTGATGAATAAGATACTCATGCAGTACTTTGGTATCTTTATTGTCTTGATGAATAAGATGCTCATGCAGTACCTTGGTATCTTTATTGTCTTGATGAATAAGATACTCATGCAGTACTTTGGTATCTTTGTCTTGATGAATAAGATACTCATGCAGTACCTTGGTATCTTTATTGTCTTGATGAATAAGATACTCATGCAGTCCCTTGGTATCTTTATTGTCTTGATGAATAAGATACTCATGCAGTACTTTGGTATCTTTGTCTTGATGAATAAGATACTCATGCAGTACCTTGGTATCTTTATTGTCTTGATGAATAAGATACTCATGCAGTACCTTGGTATCTTTATTGTCTTGATGAATAAGATACTCATGCAGTACCTTGGTATCTTTATTGTCTTGATGAATAAGATACTCATGCAGTACCTTGGTATCTTTATTGTCTTGATGAATAAGATACTCATGCAGGTATCTTTATTGTCTTGAATAAGATACTCTTACTTTGGTATCTTTGCCATTGTCTTGATGAATAAGATACTCATGCAGTACCTTGGTATCTTTATTGTCATGATGAATAAGATACTCATGCAGTACCTTGGTATCTTTATTGTCTTGATGAATAAGATACTCATGCAGTACCTTGGTATCTTTATTGTCTTGATGAATAAGATACTCATGCAGTACCTTGGTATCTTTATTGTCATGATGAATAAGATACTCATGCAGTACCTTGGTATCTTTATTGTCATGATGAATAAGATACTCTTGCAACACCTTGGTAGTCATGATGAATAAGATACTCATGCAGTACCTTGGTATCTTTATTGTCATGATGAATAAGATACTCATGCAGTACCTTGGTATCTTTATTGTCATGATGAATACCTGGAGTTTACGTGGAGAGAGTTCCGGGGGTCAACGCCCCCGCGGCCCAGTCTGTGACCAGGCCTCCTGGTGGATCAGAGCCTGATCAACCAGGCTGTTACTGCTGGCTACACGAAAACCAACGTACGAGCCACAGCCCGGCTGGTCAGGAACCGACTTTAGGTGCTTTTCAAGTGCCAGCTTGAAGACTGCCAGGGGTCTGTTGGTAATCCCCCTTATGTATGCTGGGAGGCAGTTGAACAGTCTCGGGCCCCTGACACTTATTGTATGGTCTCTTAACGTGCTAGTGACACCACTGGTTTTCATTGGGGGGATGTTGCATCGTCTGCCAAGTCTTTTGCTTTCGTAGTGAGTGATTTTCGTGTGCAAGTTTGGTACTAGTCCCTCTAGGATTTTCCAGGTGTATATAATCATGTATCTCTCCCGCCTGGGTTCCAGGGAATACAGGTTTAGGAACCTCAAGCGTTCCCAGTAATTGAGGTGTTTTATCTCTGTTATGCGCGCCATGAAGGTTCTCTGTACATTTTCTAGGTCAGCAATTTCACCTGCCTTGAAAGGTGCTGTTAGTGTGTGGCAATATTCCAGCCTAGATAGAACAAGTGACCTGAAGAGTGTCATCATGGGCTTGGCCTCCGTAGTTTTGAAGGTTCTCATTATCCATCCTGTCATTTTTCTAGCAGATGATGCGATTGATACAATGTTATGGTCCTTGAAGGTGAGATTGTCGACATGATCACTCCCAGGTCTTCGACGTTGGTGTTTCGCTCTATTTTGTGGCCAGAATTTGTTTTGTACTCTGTTGAAGATTTAATTTCCTCTTGTTTACCATATCTGAGTAACTGAAATTTCTCATCGTTCAACTTCACATTGTTTTCTGCAGCCCACTGAAAGATTTGGTTGATGCCCGCCTGGAGCCTTGCAGTGTCTGCAATGGAAGACACTGTCATGCAGATTCGGGTGTCATCTGCTAAGGAAGACACGGTGCTGTGGCTGACATCCTTGTCTATGTCGGATATGAGGATGAGGAACAAGATGGGAGCGAGTACTGTGCCTTGTCGAACAGAGCTTTTCACCGTAGCTGCCTCGGACTTTACTCTGTTGACGACTACTCTCTGTGTTCTGTTAGTGAGGAAATTATACATCCATCGACCGACTTTTCCTCTTATTTCTTTAGCACGCATTTTGTGCGCTATTACGCCATGGTCACACTTGTCGAAGGCTTTTGCAAAGTCTGCATATTTTACATCCAGGACCAGATTAAGAAGTCTCCTGGCCCTAGGCTATTCAGATTGGTGGGGCCCCTTTGAGTTACGGGTAAGCGAAGCGACCCCTTCCAGCTTGGTTGGTGTGAGCCTGTTTAAGGTCTAATTAAATGCATTCTGGCTATTTAGATTAAATTTAATAGGGAAAGTACATCAAGACAACCAAAACGATTTACCAACAGCCATTATAACTATCTTGTTAAATCATGCATTTTAAAGAGAATAAACTCAAGACAGCATAGTATTACTAGATTAGGCTATTAAAGTGGTGACATCATGTACCTATTGTATTCAGCATAACCACTACAGCACTATTATTCCTTTATAAGTCACTGACCATTATTGTTATCATTGCATCATGCATAAGACTATCAAATCACAAAAGCTACAGAAAATTGGAGAGTAATCTCCCATACTCACCCATTAGCGAGAAAACACAGCTGTTCTGATGTAAACAAAGGCGTGTTGAGTGTTGCCATCTATGGTTAGGTTTATTTATTTTTATTTTATTTTATTTCATTATTTATTTTTGTTTTGATTAATTTTTAAAAATAAATTTTACTTTCCAAACACTTGAACTTTTTAGGTAGGGACCCCTTTGCACTTGCACCATGTGCGCAGTCTTGGATGAGCCCCTGAACCCCTTGGACCGCGGGGCCCCCAAATGCTCGGGGCCCTAGGCAAATACCTAGTTTGCCTATGCGGTAATCCGACCCTGATTACATCTGTATTCTTTTTGTCTTCTAGTGCATCTAGAACCTTGTCGTAGTGATCCAATAGTTGAGACAGACAGGAGCGACCTGTTCTAAACCCATGTTGCCCAGGGTTGTGTAACTGATGGGTTTCTAGATGGGTGGTGATCTTGCTTCTTAGGACCCTTTCAAAGATTTTTATGATATGGATGTTAGTGCTATCGGTCTGTAGTTCTTTGCTGTTGCTTTACTGCCCCATTTGTGGAGTGGGGCTATGTCTGTTGTTTTTAGTAACTGTGGGACGACCCCTGTGTCCATGCTCTCTCTTCATAGGATGGAAAAGGCTCGTGATAGGGGCTTCTTGCAGTTCTTGATGAACACGGAGTTCCATGAGTCTGGCCCTGGGGCAGAGTACATGGGCATGTCATTTATCGCCTATTCGAAGTCATTTGGTGTCAGGATAACATCGGATAGGCTTGTGTTAACCAAATTCTGTGGCTCTCTCATAAAAAATTCATTTTGATCTTCGACTCTCAGTCTGGTTAGCGGCTTGCTAAAAACTGAGTCATATTGGGACTTGAGTAGCTCACTCATTTCCTTGCTGTCATCTGTGTAGGACCCATCTTGTTTAAGTAGGGGCCCAATACTGGACGTTGTTCTCGACTTTGATTTGGCATAGGAGAAGAAATACTTTGGGTTTGTTTCGATTCCATTTATGGCTTTTAGTTCTTCCCGCGATTCCTGACTCCTATAAGATTCCTTTAGCTTAAGTTCGATGCTTGCTATTTCTCTGACCAGTGTCTCCCTACGCATTTCAGATATATTGACCTCTTTTATCAGCTCTGTTATTCTTTTCCGTCGCCTGTAAAGGGAGCGCCTGTCTTATTCTATTTTACATCTACTCCTCCTTTTTCTTAGAGGTATAAGCATACATCGAGTGCCACCAAGTTAATCTGTTCTAGGTATAAGTTGGGGTCTGTGTTGCTTAGTATATCTTCCCAGCTTATATCGGTTAGGACTTGGCTTACTTGGTCCCACTTTATGTTTTTGTTATTGTAATTGAATTTGGTGAATGCTCCCTCGTGACTAATCTCATTTTGTTGGTCTGGGGCTCCGCGCATACATGTCTGAACCTCAATTATGTTGTGATCTGAGTATGTTGTTTTTGATATGGTGACATATCGTATCAGATCATCATTGTTAGTGAAGATGAGGTCTAGTGTATTCTCCAGTCTAGTAGGCTCTATTATTTGCTGGTTTAAATTGAATTTTGTGCATAGATTTAAAAGCTCGTGTGAGTGTGAGTTTTCATCAGAGCTGCCTCCTGGTGTTATTACTGCAACAATATTATTTGCTATATTCCTCCATTTTAGGTGCCATAAGTTGAAATCCCCCAGGAGCAAGATGTTGGGTGCAGGAGCTGGAAGATTTTCCAGACAGTGGTCAATTTTTAACAGCTGTTCCTGGAATTGCTGGGATGTTGCATCCGGAGGCTTGTAGACTACCACAATGACTAGGTTTTGGTTCTCGACCTTTACTGCTAAAACTTCCACTACATCATTTGAGGCATTAAGCAGTTCTGTGCAAACAAGTGACTCTGCAATGTACAGGCCTACTCTTGCAACACCTTGGTATCTTTATTGTTATGATGAATAAGATACTCTTGCAACACCTTGGTATCTTTATTGCCATGATGAATAAGATACTCTTGCAACACCTTGGTATCTTTATTGCCATGATGAATAAGATACTCTTGCAACACCTTGGTATCTTTATTGTCATGATGAATAAGATACTCATGCAACACCTTGGTATCTTTATTGTCATGATGAATAAGATACTCTTGCAACACCTTGGTATCTTTATTGTCATGATGACTAAGATACTCTTGCAACACCTTGTGAGGAAATAAAGTTAGCAGACTCCGCTGTTGCTACGTGTTGAGGAAGGAGGTGGGAAGAATGGAAAGATGTAAAGAGTGTGTAACATATGTCAAATTACATCCAATGTTGTCACATTTCCAATACAAACTCGTAATTATTAAACTTATTTAGTGAAGAAGCCTCAATAGGCTATTATGTAACCTATTTTGCAAAAGTTCATAAGTTAAGTTAGATGTAGATTTAGATTAATTAATCTAGCATTTTGGTAACTTCGCCATAAGGGAGCGGTCAGGTTCACGCGCGCGGAGCAAAAAGAAAATTCGAAAAAATATGAAAATTGAGTTATTGTTACCAAAAAATAGCTGAACGTTCTGGCTACACTCTGGTATAATTATTATCCTTGTACGATGTTTCTATAAGGAATTACAGCCATTTATAACAGGCATGGTGACAGCGCTGACGCGACATATTGCGTAAGAAGCGCTGACTCGGCATTGTTTATGTTTTTCCCCCGTGTTATTTTTATCGTTTTCTTATATCTTTATGTCTAATATAATACAAATTCACCATCTGAGATCATGCCAGAGTGGGCGGAGCTAATATGATCAAGTAACCAATCACGTACCCTGGGTATAGTACCCAAAATGGCCGACACCTCCAGCCAACAAAATATTCCATACCCACGCTAATATCAATTATAAGGCTTATTTATCTATCACAATTGATCTATTATCATATAATGCAATATAATAATAGCATATAAACATAAAAGTACACCTTAAAAAATAATATATAGCATAATATGATGCCCCGAGGAAAAAATTTCTATCGATATTTCCCCTGAAGGTGAAGAGAGGGTCCGCCCTCTCTCATCAGTGATGATAGAAAACGGATTTACAATGGTTAACTGTAATAAACACTCGTAGGTCGCGGAAAAAGCGTAAAATAAAGCGAATTTTTCGGGGAAAAAAAATATTTCCCGGGCACCTGGGGTGCCGCGCGCTTCGGCCTATATCTCGAAAGTAAGTTATTTACCTATTTAGGGGGAAACCATCTTTATTTATGATTGAATTGACTTGATTTTCACAACAAACATAGGAGAATGATTGCTTTACAAGGTAGAGTGTACCATTCTGAACTATCCCAAATATTTTTAGATTTATGTGGGCAACAAGACCGACATCTTCCAATATGACAAAAAAAGTTATGAAACTTATTTTTTTTTAGCATGAAGATAAGGTTTATTTTAGAATTGGTACACTTACAGTGATGGAATTAGAGGTGTTCTATCAGCAGCAAGTGTCAAAACCACTTTTCCAAGTACCACTGAGCAGGACTCCCCTGCCAAATGCATTTTTCGTAAATTTTGCATATTTCATTTCCTTTTTGGCCGATATGATTGAAACTTCAGCAAAGGCTCTTTAATATAAGCTTCTAATAGTACACCAAAATGAACGTAATCGGTTGAAAAATAAAGAAGTCGATATGGTACACCTGACCTTTAGGAAAAAGGCAAAATAACATGTTTGAGCCACAAACTCGCCTTAGTAAGTGGGGGCTGTGTAAGTCTGCCCCTTACGTGTACAAACTCGTGACTGAAGATTCCAGCATGGGTAGGCTGTGAACTGCCCATGTGTGTGCCCCATATTTGTCAATGTATAGGCTTAAAACCCCACATATCAAGGCTATAAGTTCCTGTTAACTGCACAAGTTAAATGTGTTCAAGTTGGTATCTTAATTGTAGCTGATGTCACGTGGACGGACCCACATTTTGCTGAAGTCTTCAAGAGACGGGAAATACACCAACACCCGGAGCACACACACTGCCCTTATATAGATGATGGCAAGAAATCTTTTGTTATCCAGGGATGTAATGGCAAGTTCTTCGATTGAATTTAATTAATGACTTGACTGGATAATTAACTAATCAGTCAATGCACACACACACACACACATACACAATTCTAGAGAGGGGACACAGAAACAAGAGGTCACAACTGGAACCTGAAGACTCAGACGAGTCTGGAGTTTACCTGGAGAGAGTTCCGGGGGTCAACGCCCCCGCGGCCAGGTCTGTGACCAGGCCTCCTGGTGGATCAGAGCCTGATCAACCAGGCTGTTGCTGCTGGCTGCACGCAAAACAACGTACGAGCCACAGCCCGGCTGATCCGGAACTGACTTTAGGTGCTTGTCCAGTGCCAGCTTGAAGACTGCCAGGGGTCTATTGGTAATCCCCCTTATGTGTGCTGGGAGGCAGTTGAACAGTCTTGGGCCCCTGACACTTATTGTATGGTCTCTTAACGTGCTAGTGACACCCCTGCTTTTCATTGGGGGGATGGTGCATCGTCTGCCAAGTCTTTTGCTTTCGTAGTGAGTGATTTTCGTGTGCAAGTTCGGTACTAGTCCCTCTAGGATTTTCCAGGTGTATATAATCATGTATCTCTCCCTCCTGCGTTCCAGGGAATACAGGTTTAGGAACCTCAAGCGCTCCCAATAATTGAGGTGTTTTATCTCCGTTGTGGAGAAATTTTCTCCAGGAGGGGGGTATCAGCCCCCTTCAGCCCTTCAGCCCCCTTCAGCCCTCTCAGCCCTGAGGGGCCACTCAGAAGGGGCGAGCGTCTTGTTTACTGCTAGAGTGAGTAATTGATCACAGATGCTATGCGTGGTCAAATGACCTCTGCTCCTTGCAGAGGTGTTGCAGAGTGTATTTTTATAAGAGACAGTACATCTCTTACTTAGCAGGACAATTAAGGAAAATCCTGCTCCCACTTTATTACCATAGTAAAACTAGTGTACATTGTTGTCTATGATTAAGACAGCAAGAAACAAACATTCTGCTTTGCTTCATCGAGGAGGTGACAAGGATGCAAGGTATTAGGTCAGCGTTTTTTTTTTTGTGCTGGGGCCAGTGACGGGATGGAGCCCTGTAGCGTCTGGCAGACTATCTTTGACTCTACTACGAGTGACACTGACGCCAGGATAACCAGCAAAGAACACTGATCTGTGCGTTAGTGTGAACAAAGTGTCTCTAACACAAACACTTAATAGAAGTGTGATCAGCTTCTATTGTGATACATTGTGAACAATAAAGACGAATCTTGTTGAACATAGTGTACCAGTGTGCGTTTCCTAGACAATGGAAGACGTGGACATCCAAGGACACTTCAGCTTCTATCAAGTCACCGATATCTGTCGAAGGTGTTGAGAACACCATAGCTCACATTACAAAGAGCAAGGTATGTTACGAATTTCTTGTAGATCGCGGGATTGCACAATTCTTGAGTCACAAGGAGTTTGTAATCAACCTATAATCGGCAGTAAGGTGTGGACTTTTGAGTCCAAACAAGTAAGTATTCGTCAGCCATCATCGAATGAAATATGCTGACATAACACCCCCTAGGGGTAATTTATACTTACAAATTGTATCTCTTGACAGCCCACTGTTGTGATGGTTTCGACAGCATCTAGACCTCGTCTGCAGGGACGGCTGTGTAGACGATTTGCTGTCATTTATCAGCTAAGTGTTCATTATATAATTATATCTTAGCTGGTAAGGCCAAATTCTCAACAGAGCTTTGGTCCTTCGAACCGGATAAAGACCACACTGTGGTCCAAATATGTTGCACTACAGTGTACAAATAACCTATGAGCCAAGGTCCTTCGAAAAAAGCTGTAAAACTAGCGTTTTACAATATAAATCAGTATAAATGAGTCCCTCCAGACTCAATCACAGAGAATGGGCAGCCAAAAGAAAACGGGCGCTCACCCAGCGTTCACCCAAAGGAAAACGGGCGCTCACCCAGCGTACACCCAAAGAAAACGGGAGCTGGGTGACTCACCCACATCCTGCACCCACTGCTCCAATCTCGAGAAATTGCTGACTAAAGACAACAACACCACCAAGTGATGATGTTGTCTGAGTGTATATATACACAGTGTTTATAATGTTTATAGACAGAAATTAAGAGACAAGATTGTGTTAAAGTTTGTTTCTTATAGATCTACCTGTTATATTAAAGGAACTTATATATAAAGTGTAAGCTTTCAAATATATATTAACAGTGAAATTTATATATGTGTAAGTAATATTCACGTGTGATTACAGTTATACAGTGACATTTATAGTGTATAGTGAATGAAGTGTATAACATTGTTATTTACGATTAATCATCGTGGGCAGGCTGACACAGCAAACTCGAGCCGTAAACATCAGCCACATGTACTCTGTACCCTCATGGTCATTAACCCTGAGGTTAAGCTTAGTGGGTCAGTAGTGTCTGACTCGATTATTGCTGACTTAAGCATAACAAAAACTCAGCTGTTTATAGCAGTACAGTGTTTTATAAACACTCTAAGTGTGGTGCTGGAATTTTCAGTATACCATTAAAATGGCTTGTTTGAAAACTCAGTTTCAGTCTTTACAGACTAAGATTACACAATTAGAAAATCTAATTTCAGTCTGTATAGGATTAACTCAAGATACAAACATAGATTTTGATGATCTTGAGGTCAAGTTTGAATTATTTACACAACGTATGAAAATAATTAATTCAGACTATACACATTATGAAAATAAATTTCTTGAATCAGATCCATCTGAAGATGAAATTAAAAATGTTTTGGATACTTTTAGTGATCAACAATTAAGGTTGACAGGAGTACAGGCTATCTGCCGTAAAACTCTGTCACAGAGACCTACTACTAGTGGTCAAACAACTGTTACACCTGTAACAAGTGTCCCATTACCAAGCTTACCTACATTGTCATTACCTATTTTCCAAGGTCATAATTATGAAGAATTCATTAGTGGGTTTCAATCCATAGTAAATTCACGAACTGACATAGATGAGATTGCTAAGTTCAATTATCTTAAATGTCTTGTGAAGGGAGAACCCTATGAACTGATTAAGTCATTTCCGGTGGTTAAAGGTAATTATCAAATAGCCTTACGTGTCTTAGCAGACAATTACTTCGATGATGACAAGGCTAGAGTTAGACATGCAGTCTTAATATCAAGCTTGAAGCCACCCAAACATTGTTATTCAGACTTACAGGCATTTAGAATTACATTAGACAATAGTCTCAGATCTCTAGGTGCTAAATATGACCTAAGACAATGTGATTGGTTTATCAGTGGTATTGTACAAGATAAGTTGTCACCACAAACTATTGAACGATTAAATATTATGTTCAATAAACGCTATTTCACTTGTGAAGAAATTAGCAATGGTTTACAAACAATAGTTTCATGCATGCAAGCAACGAGACAAGATGAAAAATCCACAAATCCCGTGGATAATAAACCTTCAACTCAGTATAAAAAGAGTATAACTACTCCCAGTAAACCACATAATGGGAAATCCCATATAGGCATTTATCAAGCTGTGAATACAATAGACAGTAAACAGACTGTCATACATAAACGTACTCCAAAATGTGTACTTTGTGATGGAACACATTGGGCACAGTATTGTATTCAATACACATCAATGGAGGCACGTAAACAACGTGTTCATCAGCTGAAAAGATGCATCAAGTGTTTAGGTGAACACAAGGGAGGAAAATGCTCACTGAAGAAGTGTTTTAAATGCAAGGGTATGCATCATACAGCATTATGCCCAAATACTTTTGCTGAACAGCAGCAGACTTCCACAGAATCAGGAAGTCAACAAGCAACAGCATTAAATGTGAGAGATAAGTTTAAAGCAACTGCTCTCCCGATAGCTCGAGTTGAGTTATCTAATAAATTACACAAAACCAATGTGCTAACACTATTTGATCAAGGCTCACAAAGGTCCTTCATAAGAAGAACAGTGTTGCAGAAACTGAATAAACAACCATATGCCAAAATACAGTTAGATATAGCTGTTTTTTTCCATAATTCTGGTAAACAGACATATGACCTAGCCAAAATCACTGTTGGTCTAGGAAACAGGAAAAAGACAGTAGAAGCTGTGGTAGTAGATGATTTGCCTAAGTCTGTGCAGATCCAGGGATTAAAAGAAACAGTTGCAGCACTAAAAGCAGCTAAGGTCAAGTTAGCCTGTCCTGACATACAGACGGACACAATTAGTCCAATTGATTTAATCGTTGGAAGTGATTATTATCACTGTTTTGTGCAAAATATAGTAAGTAAACATGATGTTCACTTGCTGAAAACAGCAGGAGGCCACATGATATGTGGTCCCATTCCCTCTCAAAGTGGGAAAGAAGCTGATATTGATTCAGTGGAAAATGTACTAGTTACGAGAATAACCGCTGATCATGTACCACAGCAAAAATTATCATTACTGGAAGAAATGAATGAACCAGTTGATAAGTTGTGGGATTTAGATGCGATAGGTATTGATGAAAATAAACCAAGCCCACAAGAGTCTCAGACTTATAACCAATATTTGGACACTGTCAAATATAAAGATGGACAGTATTGGGTTAGGTTACCATGGAAATTAAATCCACCACATCTGCCTAGCAATTATCGCATGGCTTTCGGACAGATGAAAGCACAAATACATGAGCTCAGGAAGAATCCAGAGCTACTGACTGTCTATGATAATATCATACAAGAACAGTTGGACAATAAATTCATTGAGGAAATAGTCGAAGATAAGTTGAAGACAAACGCTCGTTATCTCCCGCACCATGGAGTCAGAAAAGATTCTGAAACCACTCCACTAAGTGTTGTATATAATTGCAGCGCACGTGCAAATAAAGATGTAGCAAGTCTTAATGACTGTCTGATGACCGGACCCTCACTAACTGAGAAGCTTGGAGACGTGCTTATGAAATTTCGCACAAACCCATATGCCTACACGGCTGATATTTCCAAAGCTTTCTTAAGAGTAGGACTACAAGAAATAGATAGAGATTATACTCGATTCTTGTGGCCTGAAAATCCACATGATCTTCAAAGTCCTGTGAAAACTTATCGTTTCAAATCAGTATTGTTTGGTGCAACATCCTCTCCATTCTTACTAGAAGCTACTCTAAATACACATTTGAAGAAATCTGAAAGTCCCTTCAAAGAAGTCTTAAAGAAAAGTTTCTATGTGGACAATCTTCAAGGTACTGTGAATAAAGAGGATGATTTGAAATCCTTATACAGAGAAGCTAACAAGGAGATGAAAGAAGCAAATATGCCTCTAAGGATGTGGAATACAAATTCAAAGCTATTAAGGGAACTTATCAAAGAAGATTTCCCTGAAACTGAAATTCCTGATTACAACAATATGCTGGGACTTAATTGGAACACACAGGAAGATACTTTGAGTCTCAAAAGGATAAACAATAAATCATGCAGTACACTCACTAAACGTAGTTTACTGTCAGAGGTATCACAATGTTTTGATCCTCTAGGACTCATCTCACCAATTACCATAGAAGGTAAAATGCTTATGCAAGATGCATGGAAACTCAAAATTGGATGGGATGAGAACTTGCCTCTAGAAATGAGTCAAGCATGGGATGAAATATCCAGGGAGTTTAAGCAACTTCATCAAATTAAATTTCCCAGACAAATAGGTCAAGAGGGAAACAATTACACATTACATGTGTTCTGTGATGCGTCAACCAGAGGTTATGGCGCTGTAGCTTACATGAGTAATGCTGAAGGAAGTACACTAATTACTTCAAAGGCCAGGGTAGCACCCTTGAAGGTCAGAACAGTACCACAATTGGAACTGACAGCACTCTATGTAGGTACAAAATTAGCTGTCTATCTCAACAAAGTACTTGATCATCTCACTATTGAGAAAACCGTGATCTGGAGTGATAATGAGGCAGTTCTCCAGTGGTTAAGAAATAATAAGAGTAAGTTGGTCTATGTACAGAACAGAGTAGCAGAAATAAAAGAGATGCAGAGAGATTATCTCTTTCTTCACGTCTCTACCCAAGAGAATCCAGCTGACATGTTGTCACGTGGTGTCCCACTCAAGAAATTTGTGAATAATAAATTATGGCTCCACGGACCGAACTGGCTCTCTAATGAAAATAACTGGCTTCAGCAAAAAGCTCATATTATGCCAGAAGAAACAGTCTGCTTGAACACAGCAGAAATAAGTTGTGTAAATACTGCAGACACAACAGAAATAGTCATTGATGGATCTAAATACTCATCTTTGGGTAAACTATTAAGAGTTACAGCTCTTGTCTTTAAATTCATTAAAAGAATGAAACCTGATTATGAATGTCTTGAACCCATTAAATACTGGGTGAAATTAATACAGAAAGACGTTTACTCTACAGAATATAAATTTCTAGAAACACAAGATAAATCCCCAAAGAAACCTGTTATGATTAATTCTTTAGGACTTTATCTCGACTCAGAAAAGATTATAAGATGTCGAGGAAGAATTCATAATTCTTCACTACCTAAAGAAGCCATACATCCAATATTGATCCCCAAGAATCATTGGCTAACAAAACTGATTGTGCAAAACGCCCACAGTAACGTGTTACATGGTGGGGTAGCTGACACACTTTGTCATATACGACAATCCTACTGGATACCTCAAGGTCGACAAAGTGTGAAAAAACAAATAAAGGACTGTATTACTTGTCGTCACTACGATATGCGAGTATGTCAGTATCCAGGTCCACCTCCATATCCCTCTGAAAGAGTTTGTCATATCACTCCATTTGAGGTGACAGGTGTAGATTATACTGGACCAATAATTTTAACCAACACTGTTGACAAAGTTCCCATCAAGGTGTACATCTGTTTGTTCACTTGTGCTACAACTAGAGCAGTACATCTAGAAGTAGCCACTGACATGTCTGCTGAAACTTTTATCAAATTATTCAGAAGGTTTGCAGCCAGAAGGGCATGTCCCAGACTGATGATTTCAGATAATGCAACGAACTTTGTTGCTGGTGCTGCTTATATAAACAAGATCTTTGATCAACCAGAAGTACAACAGATGCTGAATCAACGCAGATGTCGTTGGAGATACATTCCTCCTAAATCTCCATGGCACGGCGGATTTTATGAAAGAATGATCTGCATTGTAAAACGTTGTTTAAGGAAGACTCTTCATCGTCAGAGAATAGACTTAGAAGAATTCCGTACAGTTGTGACTGAAATAGAAAATAGAGTCAACAACAGACCTCTAACTTATGTTACCGATGATCTGGACAATTTAGAAGTGTTAAGTCCATCTCATTTACTACGTGGCAGAAGGCTCGAACCTGTTCCTCCCATGAATGATAAAGAAATCATAGAGGATCCTACATATTTCGAACCTGAGCAACTCAGACGTAAATTCAAACACCTTAATAAAGTGATTGAACGTTGGGAGAAAATTTGGCGAGAAGACTATCTCACTTCATTGAGAGAACACTTCTATGGAGCTGGTGTTCCTGAAAATCATAAGTCCTTAAGACCTGGTGACATAGTGATTATCGACAATGATGGTCCGAGGTCCCAATGGCCACTTGGAAAAATTGTGACCATATATCCTGATGCAAATGGAATCATCAGGACAGTTGATGTTTTGAGCAAAGGTGTAGTGAATAAGCGGACAATAAACAAACTAGTGCCGTTAGAATTACACAGTGTTGAAAACAAAATTAGTGATTCTCCAGAAACCACACAGACTAAAGCTGTTCAGAAAAGACAAGCAGCAGTGGTGGCGAGTGAGAAAATTAAATTAATGTTAAGTGATGAATAGTTCCGTTATGCGCGCCGTGAAAGTTCTCTGTACATTTTCTAGGTCAGCAATTTCACCTGCCTTGAAAGGTGCTGTTAGTGTGCAGCAATATTCCAGCCTAGATAGAACAAGTGACCTGAAGAGTGTCATCATGGGCTTGGCCTCCCTAGTTTTGAAGGTTCTCATTATCCATCCTGTCATTTTTCTAGCAGATGCGATTGATACAATGTTATGGTCCTTGAAGGTGAGATCCTCCGACATGATCACTCAAAGGAATGTTAGGAAGTACTTCTTCAGTCACAGAGTTGTCAGGAAGTGGAATAGTCTAGCAAGTGATGTAGTGGAGGCAGGAACCATACATAGCTTTAAGACGAGGTATGACAAAGCTCAGGGAGCAGAGAGAGAACCTAGCAGCGACCAATGAAGAGGAGGGGCCAGGAGCTGAGTATCGACCCCTGCAGCCACAATTAGGTGAGTACAATTAGGTGTGTACACACAGAGGGGGTGGAGGAGTGGTACTGCTAATCAAAAACCAATGGGATTTTGATGAGGTTGAGAGAGGAGACACAGGAGAAGCAAGAGACTACATAATAGGAACCTGGAAAGTCCCAAGGTGGTAAATGTAGCGATGTATAACCCACCACAGAACAGCAGGAGGCCAAGGAGAGAATATGATGAGAGTAACAGAGAGATGGTTGACACACTGGCTGAAGTGGCCAAAAGGGCTCATGCTGATGTCAGTGGCCAGTACACTGAGGTCAGTGATCCAATATGCTGAGGCCAGTGGTCACGTGTGGTCGTACCTGCCTAAGCTCTTGGGAGTTAGCTTGGGGTGTTACCAAGCACCATGGCTTGTTGTAGTGTTTCAGAATCTCTGGTTCAGGTGTTGAAGAAGGAGGTTCTACTTCTTCAGGAGGAAAATAGGAGGGTGAAGCTTCGCATAGATGGGTTTGGGAGTGAGTGTGAGATGGATTTAGCTGGTAAGGAGGAAATGGTCACCAGCAGTGAGAGTGGCAGCCTCTTTAAGTGGCAAATGGTTCACAGTTCAGGAAGAAGGGAGATGAGAGTTAATACAGAAAATGCGAAGGTAGGAAATCGATTCTCTATTCTCCAGGACAAGTATACTTCAGTGGTTAGTGAGGTTGAAGGTACCACTGATTCCCCTGCTAATCAAGTTAAGAATATTCTCATTGTAGGAGATTCTCAGGAAAGATATATAGGCTGTGCTTTTTCTAACAGAGATGGAAAGGACAGAGAGTGTGCCTCACAGGAACTTGTGTTGGTGACATAGACAGCAGGTTGAATAATATTATGGCAGGTAATGGGAACAAACCCATTATCTCTCTTAGTGCTGGGAGTAATAACATTGGGAAGGGGAGGAGAGAGGAGCAACTGGATAAGTACAGGTCAGTCATAGAAGTAGTCAGGTCTGAGGGATCCCAGTCATATGTAGCATCTTGTCTAGAAAGGGAGTGGGCAATGAATGGATGCCTAGGGCAATTGGTATAAATCGCTGGCTGGACCGGTACTGCACGGAACTTCCAATCCCATTCATTGATAACTGTGACAACTTCTATGGCAAACGTTATATGTATGCAAGGGATGGAGTTCATCTCTCTGAGGCTGGAGTGGTTGCATTAACCAATTCGATTGAGGGGGTGATTGATGCCATGTCTAGGATTTTAAACTGATAGATTACAGAGGTATGGGTGTTTGTGGCAAACATTGAGGCTGCAGTATTAGGGTTGAAAATAGCACATTTTACCGGGATACCTCAGAGATATGTTTAAAAGACAATATTCAAAATAATGTTGCTAGTAAAGGCAAAGTAATTGATCAACAAACAAAGAGGAAATGGTAGAGGGCAATGAGTGACTAGCTCCCTTGAGGATTAGTATATAAATAGTAGGAATCTAAGAAATAAGATAGATGAGCTAATATTACTTGCAAGTGCAGGTAATATAGATATCAGATAAATGCTTTCTGAATGCAACATAGAGGGTTATAAACTATTCCACACTAATAGGGTCAACAGGAAGGGTGGTGGAGTGGTGATGTTTGTCAGAGATAATTTAAATTGTTGTCGTAGACAAGATATAAGATTAGAAACATCAGACACAGAATCTGTTTAGCTATAGTTTCTCAAGGGTCGAGACAAATTAATTTTGGGTGTGATCTATAGGCCCCCAAACCTTGATAGAGAGTGCAGTAAGCTGTCATGGGACGAAATTCATAAGGCATCTAGATATGAAAATGTTTGTGTCAATGGGAGATTTTAACTTTAGACAAATTGATTGAAACAATACGACAGGAAATCTTGAGTCTAGCGGCTTTCTTGGCACGGTTCAGGATTGCTTTTTAGAACACTTTGCGACAGAACCAACTAGAGGAAACAATCTGTTTGACTTGGTTCTTGCCAACAAAGGATCACTAATTAATAATCTTGAGGTTAATGATGAGCTTCGGGAAAGTGATCACAAATCACTTAGTTTCGAAATATCATGGAATTACCCAGATAACTGCAATCAAATCTCTGTCCCCGACTTTGGCTTAGCCGATTTCATGGGACTGAGAAATTACCTGGGTGGGCTAAATTGGGATGACCTGACTATGGTTCCGGGAAGCGATCATGGTTGCCAATATGACGTTTTTCAGAGCATAGTTCTAGCTGCCCAGACAACTTTTGTTCCGAGTAGGGAAATTAGATCTAACAGAAATGATCACAAATGGATGAACAATAGATTCAAATATCTCATTGGTAAAAAGAGAGGCATATATAGGCATATCAAAAGAGGGGATGGGCAGTTAAGAAATCAATATATTCAATTAAAGAGAGAAATAAAAAAAAGGAATAAGAAAAGCAAAAAAGGATTATGAGGCTAAAGGGGTACTTTCAGGTACACAGAAGTAAGATTAGGTACAGGATAGGCCCACTTAAGAGTAACTCAGGTCAGATAACTAATAGTGATAAGGATATGTGTGAATTTTTCAATACTTACTTCCTCTCAGTTTTTACTTGGGAAAATGCAAGTGAAATTCCAGAAGTAATGGATTATGTAGAACAGGACGATAATAAACGATGCAAGATTGCTGTAACTAGTGACATGATCATCAGACAAATAGAGAAATTAAAACCTAACAAATCCCCAGGCTCTGATGAACTGTTTGCAAGGGTGTTAAAGGAATGCAAAGAGGAACTTAGCATACATTTGGCTAATCTTTTTAACATATCTCTACAAACTGACATAGTGCTTGATAAATGGAAAATGGCAAATGTAATACCTATTTACAAGACAGGTGACAGGTCCTTAGATTCGAACTATAGACCAATAAGACCTACCTCCATAGTGGGAAAATTTAAGGAATCAATAACTGCCAAAGCAATTCGTAGCCATCTTCATATGCATAAATTGATTAATTACTGAATCTCAACACGGTTTTACAAAGGGGCATTCCTGTCTTACGAATTTACTATTTTTTTCACTAAGGTGTTTGAGGAGGTAGGTCATGGTAATGAATATGATATTGTGTATATGGACTTTAGTAAGGCTTTCAACAGAGTTCCACACCAGAGGCTATTGAGGAAACTTAAGGCACACGATACAGGAGGATAAATTTTTTCCTGAGTAGAGGCATGGCTGATAAATAGGCAGCAGAGAGTTTGCATAAATGGGGACAAATCAGAATTGGGGCACGTCACCAGCGGTGCTCCGCAGGGGGCCAGTGTTGGGCCCGTTGTTGTTCATAATTTTACATAAACGACATAGATGAGGGAATAAATAGCGACATATGCAAATTTGCTGATGACACCAAAATAGGCCATCCAGTTCATTCTAATGAGGACACTACAGCACTCCAGGATGATTTGAATAGACTGATGCAATGGTCGAAGAAGTGGCAGATGTAGTGTAATATAGACAAAGGCAGAGTTCTAAATGTTGGACAGGAAAATAACCATGCCACATATAAACTAAATAATGTAGATCTTAACACTACTGATTGCAAAAAGGATTTAGGAGTTCTGGTTAGCAATAATTTAAACCCAAGACAAGAGTACATTAGTGTTTACAATAAAGCTAACAGAATCCTTGGCTTCATATCTAGAAGTATAAATAACACATGTCCTCTGGTTGTTCTTCAACTCTACATATCCTTGGTTAGGTCTCATTTAGATTATGCTGTTCAGTTCTGGTCACTGTATTACAGAATGGATGTAAATGCTCTGGAAAACGTACAGACGAGGATGACAAAGTTGATCCTATGTATCAGAAATCATCCCTATGAGGGTAGACTGGTGGCCTTGAATTTGCACTTTCTTGAAAGGCGTAGAATTAGGGGGGATATGATCGAGGTGTATAAATGGAAAACAGGAATAAATAAAGGGGATGTAAATAGTGTGCTGAAAATTTGCAGCTAAGACAGGACTCGCAGCAATGGTTTCAAGTTGGAAAAAAATCAGATTCAGGAAGGATATAGGAAAGCAATGGTTTGGTAATAGAGTTGTTGATGAGTGGAGCAAACTCCCGAGTACAGTTATAGAGGCTAAAACGTTGTCTAGTTTTAAAAATAGGTTAGATAAATACGTGAGTGGTTGTGGGTGGGTGAGTTGGACCTGACTAGCTTGTGCTAATAGGTCTGATGCCTTGCTCCTTCCTTAAGTGGAAGTGACCTGACTAGGTGGGTCATTGGGCTAATTGGTGGGAGGAACATGGATCTGCTTCACATGGGTCAGTAGGACTGTTGCAGTGTTCCTTCTTTCTTATGTTCTTACATAAGAACATAAGAACATAAGAACGAAGGAACACTGCAGAAGGCCTACTGGCCCATGCGAGGCAGGTCCAAGTCTCCTACCAGCTTAAGCCAATGCACCCAACCTAGTCAGGTCAGGTCACATTGACTTAAGGGAGGAACACGGCAACCGACCTGGTAGCACAAGCTATCAGGTCTAACTCACACCCACCCACATCTACTCATGTATTTATCCAACCTATTTTTAAAGCTACACAACGTTCTGGCCTCTATAACGGTACTTGGGAGTTTGTTCCACTCATCCACAACTCTATTACCAAACCAGTACTTTCCTATATCCTTCCTGAATCTGAATTTTTCCAACTTAAAACCATTGCTGCGAGTCCTGTCTAGGCTAGATATTTTCAGCACACTATTTACATCCCCTTTATTTATTCCTGTCTTCCTTTTATACACCTCAATCATATCCCCCCTAATTCTACGTCTTTCTAGAGATTGCAGTTTCAGGGCCCTCAGTCTATCCTCATAGGGAAGGTTTCTGATACATGGGATCAACTTTGTCATCCTCCTTTGTACATTTTCCAGAGCATTTATATCCATTCTGTAATATGGTGACCAAAACTGTGCAGCATAATCTAAATGAGGCCTAACCAAGGATGTATAGAGTTGAAGAACAACCTGAGGACTCCTATTATTTATGCTTCTTGATATGAAGCCAAGGATTCTATTAGCTTTATTGCGAACACTTATGCACTGTTGTCTTGGTTTCAGATTACTGCTAACCAGAACTCCTAAATCTTTTTCACAATCCGTAATATTAAGATCTACATTATTTAGTTTATATGTGGCATGGTTATTGTCCTGTCCAACATTTAGAACTTTGCATTTGTCTATATTAAACTGTATCTGCCACTTCTCCGACCACTGTATCAGTCTATTCAAATCTTCCTGGAGTGCTCGAATGTCCTCGTCAGAATGAATTCGACGGCCTATTTTGGTGTCATCGGCAAACTTGCCGATGTCGCTCTTTATGCCCTCATCTATGTCGTTTATGTAGATTGTGAACAGCAGGGGGCCCAAGACTGACCCCTGTGGAACACCGCTCGTGACGCTTCCCCACTCTGATTTCTCCCCATTTATGCAAACTCTCTGCTGCCTATTTGTCAACCATGCCTCTATCCAGGAAAAAATTTCTCCTCCTATTCCATGTGCTTTAATTTTCCTCAATAGTCTCTGATGTGGGACCCTGTCAAAAGCCTTACTGAAGTCCATATACACAATATCATATTCATTACCATGATTTACCTCCTCAAATACCTTAGTGAAAAAAGTTAATAAATTCGTAAGGCAGGAACGCCCCTTTGTAAAACCATGCTGAGATTCGTTGATTAATTTATGCTTATCAAGGTGGCTATGAACTGCCTCGGCAATTATTGATTCCATAAATTTTCCCACTATGGAGGTTAGGCTTATTGGTGTATAGTTCGAAGCTAAGGACCTGTCACCTGTTTTGAAAATAGGTATCACATTTGCCATTTTCCACTTATCTGGCACCATGCCAGTTTGTAGTGATATGTTGAAAAGATTAGCCAAAGGTGTGCTAAGCTCCTCTTTACATTCCTTTAGAACCCTTGCATACAGTTCATCAGGGCCTGGGGATTTGTTAGGTTTTAATTTATCTATTTGCCTAAGGACCATGTCACTTGTGACCCTAATAGTGCACAGTTTATTATCGTCCTGTTCTACATAATTTATCATTACTGGAATATCGCTGGTATCCTCCTGTGTAAAAACTGAGAGGAAGTATGTGTTAAAAATTCTACACATTTCCTTATCACTGTCAGTGAGCTGACCCGAGGAACTTTTGAGTTGGCCTATCTTGTCCCTGATCTTACTTCTGTATACCTGAAAGAATCCTTTTGGGTTAGTCTTCGATTCTCTTGCAACTTTAACCTCATAATCTCTTTTTGCTTTTCTAATTCCCTTTTTTATTTCTCTCTTTAACTGAATATATCGATTTCTCAAATGCCCCTCTCCTCTTTTGATTTGCCTATATATGCCTCTCTTTTGACCAATCAGATATTTTAATCTATTGTTCATCCATTTAGGATCATTTTTGTTTGATCTGATTTCCCTATTTGGAAGATAATTTGACTGAGCAGCTAGAACTATGCCCTGGAAAGCATCATATCGGCAACCATCACCACCTACCTGACCCTTAGTCAGGTCATTCCAGTTCAGCCCACCTAAGTAATTTTTCAGTCCTATGAAATCAGCCAAGCGAAAGTCAGGGACGGAGACTTGATTGCCATTATTAGGGGAATTCCATGATATATTAAAACTGAGTGATTTGTGATCACTTTCCCCAAGCTCATCATTAACCTCAAGATTATTAATTAGTGTTTCCCTACTGGCAAGAACCAAATCAAGGAGGTTATTTCCCCTAGTTGGCTCTGTCACATACTGTTTTAAAAAACAATCCTGGATCGTATCAAGAAAGTCACCTGACTCTAAATTTCCTGTCAAATTGCTCCAGTCAATCTGTCTATAGTTGAAATCTCCCATTAGCACAACATTTTCGTATGTAGATGCCTTACGAATTTCGTCCCATAGAAGTTTACTGCACTCCCTATCAAGATTTGGGGCCCTGTAAATCACACCCAAAATTAGTTTTTCTCGGCCCTCGAGAAGCTGTAACCAAACAGATTCAGTGGCTGATGCTTCTAATTTAATATCTTGTCTAACACAACAATTTAAATTGTCTCTGACATACATCGCTACTCCACCACCTTTCCTGTTGACCCTGTCAGTGTGGAATAATTTATAGCCTTGTATGTGACATTCAGAGGGCATCTCTCTATCTTTCAGATTGAGCCAGGTCTCTGTTATAGCAATAATATCTATGTTTCCTGCACTTGCAATTAATCTTAGCTCATCTATCTTATTTCTTACACTCCTGCTATTAGTATAGTAAACCTTAAGGGAGCTAGTCCCTTGCTGCCCTCTGCTGTTCCCCTTTGTTTGCTGACCTGATCTATTGTCTTTATTTATAACTTCATGCTGAATGCCTTTTATACATTTACTCTTTCCAACCCAAGTGTTGTAACCTGCTTGTTTCCCACACACACCCATACCTCTATCTTCCATCAGTTTAAAATCATAGGCATTTCACCAATGGCCTTCTCAATCGAGTCTGCAAGTGCTACCACCCCAGCCCCAGAGAGATGTACCCCATCCCTTGCATACATATCATGTTTGCCATAAAAGTTGTTCCAGTTGTCAATGAATGGGATTGCAAGTTCCTTGCAGTATCTGTCTAGCCAGCAATTTACACCAATTGCCCTAGACAACCATTCATTTCCTACTCCCCTTCTAGGCAAGATGCTACATATGATTGGGATCCCTCCCTTAGACTTAATGAAATCTATAGCTGACCTGTACTTATCTCTCCTACCCTTCCCAATATCATTTCCACCAGCACTGAGACAGATAATGGGCTTGTTCGTTGACAATGTCCCCAACACCAGCTCCAGGGAAGCACACTCTATCTCTCATCTTCTTATTCCTATTACAAAAAGCACGGTCAATATATCTTACCTGAGAGTCACCAACCACAAGAATGCGCTTACCTTCATTAGCAGGGGCAGTAGTACCCTTACCTTCACTGGCCACTGAAGTACATTCATCCTGGAGAACAGAGAAGCGATTTCCTACCTTCAGATCTTCACTCTTAACTTTCCTTATTCTGATGCGCCTCCCATTACTGTGAACAACTCGCCACTTGTAGCAGGTGCTGGGCTGCACCTCACTGCTGGTAGCCGTTGCTACCTCCCCAACTACAGCCTCCTTACAGCGAGAGACAGACTGCACCTCACTGCTAGAAGTCTCATTCCCCACAACTCCAGCCACCTCACACTCTCTCCCAGACCCATTGAGGTGGACCCTCAGCCTCCTAATCTCCTCCTGGAGAAGCAAGACCTCCTCCTTCAACTCTCCAAACTCAGTTTTTAAAACACTGCAGAAGCAAGCCATGCTTGGTAACCGTCCACGCTAATCCCCAAAGCAGCTCAGGGTCTGTGACCTCACGTGACGACTGAAGACTGACGACATCCCCTTTATTTATTCCTGTCTTCCATTTATACACCTCAATCATATCCCCCCTAATTCTACGTCTTTCTAGAGATTGCAGTTTCAGGGCCCTCAGTCTATCCTCATAGGGAAGGTTTCTGATACATGGGATCAACTTTGTCATCCTCCTTTGTACATTTTCCAGAGAATTTATATCCATTCTGTAATACGGTGACCAAAACTGTGCAGCATAATCTAAATGAGGCCTAACCAAGGATGTATAGAGTTGAAGAACAACCTGAGGACTCCTATTATTTATGCTTCTTGATATGAAGCCAAGGATTCTATTAGCTTTATTGCGAACACTTATGCACTGTTGTCTTGGTTTCAGATTACTGCTAACCAGAACTCCTAAATCTTTTTCACAATCCGTAATATTAAGATCTACATTATTTAGTTTATATGTGGCATGGTTATTGTCCTGTCCAACATTTAGAACTTTGCATTTGTCTATATTAAACTGCATCTGCCACTTCTCCGACCACTGTATCAGTCTATTCAAATCTTCCTGGAGTGCTCGAATGTCCTCCTCAGAATGAATTCGACGGCCTATTTTGGTGTCATCGGCAAACTTGCCGATATCGCTCTTTATGCCCTCATCTATGTCGTTTATGTAGTTTGTGAACAGCAGGGGGCCCAAGACTGACCCCTGTGGAACACCGCTCGTGACGCTTCCCCACTCTGATTTCTCCCTATTTATGCAAACTCTCTGCTGCCTATTTGTCAACCATGCCTCTATACAGGAAAAAATTTCTCCTCCTACTCCATGTGCTTTAATTTTCCTCAATAGTCTCTGATGTGGGACCCTGTCAAAAGCCTTACTGAAGTCCATATACACAATATCATATTCATTACCATGATCTACCTCCTCAAATACCTTAGTGAAAAAAGTTAATAAATTCGTAAGGCAGGAACGCCCCTTTGTAAAACCATGCTGAGATTCGTTGATTAATTTATGCTTATCAAGGTGACTACGAACTGCCTCGGCAATTATTGATTCCATAAATTTTCCCACTATGGAGGTTAGGCTTATTGGTCTATAGTTCGAAGCTAAGGACCTGTCACCTGTTTTGAAAATAGGTATCACATTTGCCATTTTCCACTTATCTGGCACCATGCCAGTTTGTAGTGATATGTTGAAAAGATTAGCCAAAGGTGTGCTAAGCTCCTCTTTACATTCCTTTAGAACCCTTGCATACAGTTCATCAGGGCCTGGGGATTTGTTGGGTTTTAATTTATCTATTTGCCTAAGGACCATGTCACTTGTGACCCTAATAGTGCACAGTTTATTATCGTCCTGTTCTACATAATTTATCATTACTGGAATATCGCTGGTATCCTCCTGTGTAAAAACTGAGAGGAAGTATGTGTTAAAAATTCTACACATTTCCTTATCACTGTCAGTGAGCTGACCCGAGGAACTTTTGAGTGGGCCTATCTTGTCCCTGATCTTACTTCTGTATACCTGAAAGAATCCTTTTGGGTTAGTCTTCGATTCTCTTGCAACTTTAACCTCATAATCTCTTTTTGCTTTTCTAATTCCCTTTTTTATTTCTCTCTTTAACTGAATATATCGATTTCTCAATTGCCCCTCTCCTCTTTTGATTTGCCTATATATGCCTCTCTTTTGACCTATCAGATATTTTAATCTATTGTTCATCCATTTAGGATCATTTTTGTTTGATCTGATTTCCCTAATTGGAACATAATTTGACTGAGCAGCTAGAACTATGCCCTGGAAAGCATCATATCGGCAACCATCACCACCTACCTGACCCTTAGTCAGGTCATTCCAGTTCAGCCCATCTAAGTAATTTTTCAGTCCTGTGAAATCAGCCAAGCAAAAGTCAGGGACGGAGACTTGATTGCCATTATT
>NC_091372.1:19813259-19995663 GCF_038502225.1 Cherax quadricarinatus | reverse complement strand
CATGACTCGTTGTTGCCTCCCTGTCAGGTATTCTCTGATCCATTGCAGTGCCTTTCCTGTTATGTATGCCTAAACCTCTAACTTTTGCATTAACCTCTTGTGAGGAGCTATGTTGAAGGCTTTCTTGCAGTCAAAGAAAATGCAGTCTATCCACCCCTCTCTCTCATGTCTTACTTCTGTCACCTTGTCATAAAACTCCAGTAGGTTTGTGACACAAGATTTTCCTTCTCTGAAACCGTGCTGGTTGTCGATTATACTCTTGTTTCTTTTCAGGTGCTCCACCACTCTCCTCCTGATGATATTCTCCATGACTTTGCATACTTTACACGTTAGTGATACAAGTCTGTAGTTTAATGCCTCGTATGTGTCTCCTTTTTTTATAAAATTTGGATTACATTTGCAATCTTCCATACATCAGAAAGTTACCCAGTTTCAATGGATGTATTGATCTTTGATAATGGCACACACAGCGTCTCTGCTCCCTCTCTAAGGACCCACGGAGAGGTGTCTGGTCCCACCGCCTTTGAGGTATCAAGTTCACACAGCAGCTTCTTCACCTCCTCCTCGGGTATGTGTACCTCATCCAGCACTTGTTGGTGTACCTCCCTGTTCTGATTTCCTGGAGTCCCACCTGTTTCCACTGTAAATACTTTTTACAATCTCGTGTTGAGCTCCTCACATACCTCTTGGTCGTTTCTTGTGAACTCCCCATCATACTTCCTCAGTCTGATTACCTGTTCCTTGAATGTTGTTTTCCTCCTGATGTGGCTATACAACAGCTTCAGGTCAGATTAGACTTTCGGTGATATGTCATTTTCGAATTGTCGGTGAGCCTCCCTTCTCATCTGTGAATATTCATATCTGGCTCTTTGGCTGATCTCTTTATTTTCCTGGGTCCTTTGTCTTCTGTACCATTTCCATTCTCTAGCACACCTAGCTTTTGCCTCCCTACACCTTTGGGTGAACCAAGGACTCGTTCTGGTCTTCCCTTTATTTCTGTTTTTTTTGGGGGAACAAAACTCTCCTCTGCCTCCTTGCATTTTATGGTCACATAGTCCATCATTTCTTTTACTGGTTTTCCTGCCAGTTCTCTTTCCCACTGAACGTCTTGCAGGAAGTTCCTCGTGCCTTTGTAGTCCTCCCTTTTGTAGCTTGGCTTTTCCCATCCTATTCCTGCTACTCTCTCCACTTGTAGCTCAACTATGTAGTCAAAGCACAGAACCACATGATCACTAGCTCCAAGGGTCCTTTCATATATGATATCCTCGATGTCCGAACTACTCAAGGTGAATACAAGGTCCAGTCTTGCTGGATCATCCTCACCTCTCTCTCTGGTAGTGACTTTAACATGTTGATGCATGAGGTTTCCAGTGCCACATCCATCATCTTGGCTCTCCATGTTTTGGGACTCCCATGGGACTTCAAGTTTTCCCAATCAATCTCCTTGTGATCGAAATCACCCATAATTAGTAACTTTGCTCCCCCCATGTAAGCTCTTTTGGCCACTTCGGCTAGTGAGTCAAACATTGCTCTGTTGCTCTTGTTGTATTCTTCTCTTGGCCTCCTGCAGTTCTGTGGCAGGCTGTACATTACTGCAATTATCACATTATGACCCTCAGACTAGATTGTTCCTACTAAGTAGCCCCTTTCTCCCATACCATCCATTCCTTCCATTTTCTCAAATCCCCACCAGATTTTAATGAGCAGTGCAACTCCTCCCCCTCTCCTCCCTTCATCTTCCCTGAGGATTTGATATCCGGGTGGAAAGATTGCACCTGTTATCATCCTGGTGAGTTTTGTTTGAGTGCTATTATGCCTGGGGAGGTCTCCTAGATTCTTTCATGCCACTCTGCATTTGCATCTCACACCTTCAACTTCTTTTCTAAAACTGTGGTCTGGGGGGTACATTGGGGTTGAGGAAGTGGGAGACCTGATAAAGAATTATGGGGGGTTGCTCTGGGGAGTAGTTTGTAATGAGGTGGGTGGGGCATTGGATATGGCATGTGTGTTTTGGGTTGCAGTGTTTGGTTGCATTGCGGTTGACCTGGTTGGGAGGCTTCTGTAGGTGGTTGTGAAGAAGGCTGTATTCGATCTTTCTCCTGAGTCTGGGTTCTCCTGTCCATCTCCATCGCCTCTTCACTGTTCACTACTAGGTCACTCTTCCTGTTACATGATCTCTGTCCCAGACTTTCCCTTGTCCGATTTCATGGGCTTGAGAGATTTCCTGGATTGGCTAAATTGGGATGACCTGACTATGGGTCAGGTAAGTGGTGTTGGTTGCCAATATGACTTTTTCAGAGCATAGTTCTAGCTGCCAGGCAACTTTTGTTCTGAGTTGGGAAATTAGATCTAACAAAAATTATCCCAAATGGATGAGCATTAGACAAAAACATCTCATTAGTCAAAAGAGAGGCATATTTAGGCAGAGCAAAAGAGGGGATGAGCAGTTAAGAAATCAATATATTCAGTTAAAGAGAGAAATAAGAAAGGGAATAAGAGAAGCAAAAAAGGATTATAAGGCTAAGGTCGCAAGGGATTTGAAGACTAACCCAAAAGGGTTCTTTAAGGTATACAGAAGTAATATTAGGGACAAGATAGGCCCACTTAAGAGTAACTCAGGTCTGTTCACTGAGAGTGATATGGATATGTGTGAAATTTTCAATATTTACTTCCTCTCAGTTTTTACAAAGGAAGGTACTAGCAAAATTCCAGAAATAATAAATTATGTAGAATATGAGGATAATAAACTATGCATGATTAGGGTAACTAGTGACATGGTTCTCAGACAAATTGAGAAATTAGGGGCCTATCTTGTAAATTTGGTTCACCGCCTTTATTTTTCACCCGATTTCTCTTATTTTTGGTGTACATTTAGAAGTGCATATGTAAATGAATGTGACAAAGTCTCAGTATGATTGGCCCACAAACAACAAAGAAAAAAATATTTACTGATTTTGACATATGACAGCATGACATGCCAAATTGGCACTACGAGTGACACTTCCGACAATCACCACTGTTAGGATACTTCTAACACAACCTTTTGGTGTATACATTTCATCTAATATATCTTATTACCATAGTAAAAAAATACATTTCGTAGGCTTTTTTGGCATTCACCAAAATACCTGTCTTTTACCCCCTACAAAATCAAAAATATTTGAGATATTCCTAAAAACGCAACTTCAAAAAGCCAAACACACTTTGTTTTATATTGCCTATGAAAATCATTTCAATACAATCATTAATAATGGTGCAGTGACAAGCAATAGACCAAAATCCTAGTTTTGAGATATTCCTGTAAATGCAGGAACTAGCAAATTACGTCATGAAATTAAAAAAAAAATCATGAGAATTATGGAAAATTTATAAGAGGTTACCTGTATGTACCTCAACATTACATACATACAAGTAATCTCATTGGGAGACAACAACCATATTGTTTACCGTAGTCACCCTGTGTAGACATGTGATTAAACTTAGCCACCCCTGGTCACTGCAGGTGGTTCCTTCGACCTCACAAGCTTACCCATATCTATCCGAGACCAGTATGAAGTGGATAGCACCCACAAGTGCAGCGCTACTAATTAATTGTGGACTGTATAGATTATATTAGTTTAACTGAATGAAGGGGGGGGTAGGTTACACTTGGATATATCCATCAAGGAAAAACACTTATATATAATACCACCACTCACCAGATATTCTCTGGTGGTCACTTGATGTAGCTGGATCACCCACAACCTATCAAATTACAACATACCTCACTGGCCAGTATCAGTCTGCTATAACTAGAAGGGTTACATAACTGTGGGTGATTGATGCTCCTTATTTCCTCCATTCACCATCTCATTTCGATGTCCTGCTACACCGACACGGTTCTCATTCCAGCAGGACGAGGTATCCGTTGGTTTGTCCCGGTTTAGAATTTGTGACTCCATAAAAACTTCACTATTCTCTGGACAGGAACCACGAGGTCTACATGTGTTCACTCGGAGCAAGGCGACTTACTTCACTTCATGCATTCTCTTAACTTAGTGTTATTATCACTCTGCAGAAATCACCCCAAAGTACACAAATTACCAACAAATAGGACTCGTATTACCACCTCCTACCCCGCTGCCACTGAAGTGATACTCCACACCCATCGCCTACTATTCACCCGAAGCCACAGCCAATGGAACAGGGTCAGAGCAATAAAAGAAGATCCGGTAACCAGCGAAGGACTCCTAACATCAAAGGTGAAACCAGTAATACGAGGAAAACTTGTGGTACTGGCAGCCAGGACACAACCCTCATCACCCACCGGCATCACCACAACACACGACAACAACAAACATGGCCGCCGTCACAGTCCAAGATAACTCCTTCCCAGGATTTGATGTCAAGAAGATCACCGACCCAGAAATAACTAAACTCCTTACGATTCAGAACCAAACGATCACCAAACTCAAGAAATGCAGGAACTAAAAGCTAGCAATGCAGATTACCTCAGCAAGATCACTGCTCTAGAACATAAACTAGACACTCTGGAACAACAAAGCAACACCCACACCCAGTCCCTAGACACCATCAACACTCTAAAAGACCAAGTCACCCTCCTTACTACCAACTTTATAGAGGAAAGATCAAGAGTGGACCAACAACTTGCCAATGTCATAACCAACTTCCAAGACCATAATGACCAACAGCAGCTATCTGATGCTGTTGTAGTTAACAGCCAACATCTCCCACCCACAGTCACTCAAGAAACCTGCATGGAGACCACCCTACAGCTTATCAAGGACCACCTTTGCCTTAACATACGTAGTGATGGCCTAAAGGATTGCAAACTGATGGGCTACCAAGCGGGTACAAAAACAGTGCTGTTAAAATTCCAAACTAGCCTACAAAGAAACAATCTACTAAAAACATCTATTTCTATGAAAACTGATGTTTACGTCAATGAGTGCCTTACCAAAACAAGACAAAACCTCCTTTATCGGCTAAGAAAATTATGCAATGCCACAAAAATCCACCAGTGCTTTATGAGGGATGGAAAAATCGCAGTTAGGAAACAGCCCACTGGGAAGAGATACTTCATCTCTACAGAACATGACCTTAAAACTTTCCTAAGTGAGGCTGGACTAACAGAATCAGAGTAAAGTGCAGATAATACCCATAGTCCACCGTTAGTGTTATATTGTCATAAATTTGTGCCCCCCTAAAATTCTAATACACCAACTACTTTTGATTGTCATTGTTGTATTCAATGACCATTCTACCTCAGTCTTAATTGTGTTTAATATCTACAGAATCTATCTCCATTTTAACATCTTACCACATCACTGTTCTATCTTATTTTATTTTAAACTAACCATAACTTGTCCTCAATTATTCTACCTCACTTTAAGAAATACTCCATTGCCCAATTTTATTCTAAAATCTCTATTGTTGCCCAATTTTACCTTAAACTATATTGACCAAACTTATTGTAAACTTTTTTTATTGCCCATTTTTATTCTATACTTTTTTAAACTAGTATTTTCAACTACAACTTTTATATTATCCTGTCTACCATCTTACTAGCATATTATAACCAAGTCATTGCCATTTTTATTTTTATCATTTTTTTTTATTATTCTTTTGCTACCTTAACTTGTGTATTTTATCTTGTCATTTTAAATCTAGTTATACTCTAGTTTTAGTAAACAACTTATATAAGACCTTAGTGCAATTACAATTGAGAGTCTTGTGCCTTTTTTATATTGTTAGATTAAACTCAGTTGTACTATAGTTCATTCTAGCTCAGTACATAGTCAATGCCAAATTCATTATATTAGACCATAGTGCAATTACTAGTGAGAGACTGGTGCTATTTTTAATTTGTATTTTTATATTATTAGATTAAACCTAGTTGTACTATAGCTCATTCTAGCTCAAAACATAGACTCCACAAAAGTCATTATATTAGACCTTAGTGCAATTACAAGTGAGAGTCTTGTGCTATTTTTAATTTGTATTTTTATATTACTAGTTTATACCTAGTTGTACTTTAGTTCATTCCAGCACAACACATAGACAACACCAACTCCATTATGTGTATTAGTGACTATATTCTATATGACCAAAATGCTTTAGCTATATACTTGTCCAAACTACCCACCACTACAGATATCAGTACTAGAACTCAACACACACCTCAGGATATAAATAACCATAATTTAAACCTAGAAGATGATTGATCACGTTGACCCTGATCTAAACCTCCATAATCTGACACCCAATCAAAACCTATTGGAAAGTAACTGCCTTTATTACACAGCATCGCAAGCCAGCACTATCCTAAACAATGCTAAAAGTCTATCAGTACTTAACTACAACATCAGGTCCTTAAGCAAACACTATGATGACCTCCTGGCACTGCTTGAATCACTAAAGACACCCTTCTCCTGCATTATCCTTACTGAGACCTGGCTTGGTGGCTAAAGCTCCCGCTTCACACACGGAGGGCCCGGGTTCGATTCCTGGCGGGTGGAAACATTTCGACACGTTTCCTTACACCTGTTGTCCTGTTCACCTAGCAGCAAATAGGTACCTGGGTGTTAGTTGATTGGTGTGGGTCGCATCCTGGGGGACAAGATTAAGGACCCCAATGGAAATAAGTTAGACAGTCCTCGGTGACGCACTGACTTTCTTGGGTTATCCTGGGTGGCTAACCCTCCGGGGTTAAAAATCCGAACGAAATCTTATCTTATCTTACCAGGATACACAGCAATCCACAACTGTAGACCATACCAAGTTTGGGGTGGTATTGCAATCTATTACTCTAACCAATTATCTTGTATTAGCACCACTTGCTTTAGTGATGAATATGGGGAATACATTTTTGCTAATTTTACTGTAAAAAACCTTAAGACGCCTATAACAATCGATGCCATTTACCGGATACGCCACACAAACATCCCAAATTTCAGTGAGAAATTAAAGGCACTAATAACAAACAGACAAATGAATAAGCACCACCTTCTCTTAGCTGGAGACTTCAACATCAACCTTGGCCTACTAGATGATCAGCCTGTAACTGATTTCATCAACAATATGAACAACACACTTCTCATACCAACAATAACTAAACCAACCAGGCTCACTGAGACAAGTGCAACCATAATAGACCACATATGGACCAATATACTAGCCCCCCTTAAATCAGGGATAATCACAGATAGCACTACAGACTACTACCCTACCTTCCTCTTGACAAACATTAGTAAACCACCACTTGAATACAACAAAGTTTCATTTAAACTCCATGACGAGGCCTCAATAAGGAAGTTCACAGCTGACCTAGAGACTGTTGACTGGCCTACAGAATTCTCCAAGGCCAATGATATTGATGGCTGGACAGACATTTTTCTTAACAAATTACTTAGACTATACAACAAACATTGTCCTATAAAAACGAAACAGATCACAAACAAACGGCTTGGCTGCCCATGGCTAACCAGCACCATTCTGAAATCCATTGATAAGAAACACCAATATGAAAAGCAATATAGACAGGGCTTAATACACAAAGATATTCTTAAACACTATTCATCAGTTCTCACCAAATAAAGAAAGCCAAACAACTATACTATTCCAGTAGATTCACTGACACAAGAGGAGATACAAAAAAGACCTGGAAAACAGTCTCTCAGATTCTAGGGACCCACAAACTGAAAAAAAAACAAGAATATTGTCCTAACTAAACCTAACGAAACACCACTGCATCCCACTGACACAGCTAACAAGATAAACGACTTCTTCTCAACCATAGGATCTAATCTCGCCAATAAAATCCCACGTACCAATGCCCATGCCGGGGACTACCTAGATGGGAATTTCCCAAATTCCTTCTGTCTTGCACCAACTGAGCCCACGGAAGTCACCGAGATTATAAAGTCACTTAAAAATAACTCAGAGAATCTGTCTCATGTCCCACCATTATTGTACAAGAGAGTGGCCCATGTCCTTTCACATGCTATTTCACTACTTTTTAACAAGTCACTAGAAACTAGCACCTTCCCAAAACTACTCAAGACGGCAAGGGTTACACCAATACATAAAGGTGGTGACCCTACAGATTTAAACAACTATAGGCCAATATCAAACTTACCATTGCTATCCAAAATCTTTGAGAAACTCATGCACAGGAGACTATATTCATTTATAACGGCACAAAACATACTCAACCCCTGCCAGTTTGGATTCCGGAAAAATAAAAGCACCAATGATGCAATCATAAAAATGCTAGATCTGCTTTACACAGCATTGGAAAATAAGGAATATCCACTACGAATTTTCATTGACCTAAGAAAAAGAAAAACTTTTGACACAGTAGACCACAGCATCCTGCTCCACAAACTTGACCATTATGGTATAAGAGGCCATGCGATTGCATATTTCAAATCTTACCTTACTAATAGGTATCAGTATGTCACCATTAAAGACACAGCATCAACAACATGGCCACTTGATACTGGAGTTACGCATGGAAGTGTCCTTGGTCCCCTGCTCTTCCTCATATACATCAATGATCTTCCAAACGTATCCCAACACCTGAACCCCATTCTCTTTGCTGACAACACGACTTATGTCATCTCTCACCCTAATCTTGCCACCCTCAACACCATTGTTAACGAGGAGCTGATCAAGATATCGACTTGGATGACAGCCAATAAACTTATGCTTAACACTGACAAAACCTACTATTTTATGTTTGGTAGCAGAGCAGGAGTTGTGCAAATTAACATTAAGATCGACAGCACTCTAATTGCCAGACATAATGAGGGCAAATTCCTAGGCCTAGACCTCGACAACAACCTGAATTTTAGCACCCATATCTAACACATAACCAAAAAAGTATCCAATATCTCCCTGATACACCCCGTCAACTAACTACACGAATACCACCTGGTGTTCACACTTACACTCACTCACTCATTTGACCATAAACAGAAATATTAATCTCAATCTTAAAATAATGAATCCTGTGATACTCCAATACTGAAACTATGTACTGTGCCAAAACAAAAGCATTCACATTGCTAAACTCACAAACTAGTATTTAGTCACTTGTTTAAACCAGCTAGGTGTTCTAGTGGGACACCCCTAATCATTATTTAATTAAAAAAAACCACAAACCAAATTTTTAAAATCAGTTAGAATCTAAAGAATAAACTTTAAATTTTAATTTGAATTTGAGTCCCTTCAAGTTTTTTATCTATAAAAATTTCAATGCAGGGTTTTCAGATTTTGAATATTTGTGTGGTTTACATGTTTTAAAATAATAATTACAGACCCCCCCAGGACACCTAGCATGGTTGGCATTTTGGGGGGAAAATTTAAATTTTTAAAATCCCAAAAATACAGATTTGGAGTGTTTGGGATTAAACGGGGGTTACTACATTATGGGGTTTGGGTTTGGGAATCTTTGGGGCAATAAAAGGGTTTTTATAATGTAGTATCACAGGCAAACTTATGACTGGGTTTGGATTCATTTTTTTATGACTAAGATTGTATTTTGTGATTTTAAATCAAGTGGGTGAGTGTAAATTTTAAACCCCAAAAGGGGGCCCCATGTACTTAGTTGAAAGGGGGGTTCAGGAAAATAAAATGGTCTTTATAGTTTTGAAGGGTGAAAGTGGGCTCCCGTTTTTGGGGTTTTCAGGTAAGGGGGTTTCAGGTCCCCCCGACATCCCTATTTTTAAGGGTTTTGTTGGGGGAAAAAGTCAAAAAAGATGGGGATTTTGTTATGTCTTTTGGGCCCCGGGCACAACTGTCAAAAACGTTTTAAATCAAGGGTTCCGGAAATTTAAAATCCTGTAGATGTGAGCCCAATGTGGATGTAAAAGGGAGTAATTTTTTATCTATGAATAGTAGGGGGTTGCCAGGGATAATTTAGTGATTTTCACTGAGTTTTGTTTGGGGGTTTTGCCAAGGGGTTTTCTGCAGGCCAAGGGAAAAAATTTAAATGGTGGGGGAAAAAGAGAAAAGTTGTGGAAAGGGGGTTTGCGGCCCCTATCGTGTCTTGTAAAAATTTCCCAAAAATTTTGAATTTTTTTTTTGTTATGTGTTAATGGGGACTGAAATTCCGGTTGTTCCGAGGGAAAAAGGTCTAATACTTTGCCCTCATTATGTCTGGCAATTGGGGGGTTGTCGTCTTTGTTAAGTTCCCCAACACCTTTCTCCATACCGCCAAATATAGTGGGGGTTTTTCCCGAAGCTTTATTCCGTCATCCCAATCATATTTTGAAAATTCATTAACAAGGTGTTGGGGGGGGAAGGGGGGATGACTGAGTCGTGTCGTCCCAAAAAAATGGGTTTAAAAATTAAAGATCATTGAAAAATGAGGAAAAGGGAGGGGGCCAAAAACACTTCCCCCAGAAATCCCGGGAACAAAGGGTGTTGAGGGCTTTTGTTTTAATGGTTAAAAAAAACTGATACTTATTTGTGTGGGGTTTAAAAAGCCAAAATTAATGCCATAATGGGAAGGAAAATTTTTGGGGTAAAATGCCGTTTTTGGGCCAAAATTTTTTGGGCAATAAAAAAATTTCCAAAATTGTTCTTTTCCCGTTTGTCAGATCTTTTTTCACAATTTCATCATTTGCTTTTTTTTCCCAAAAATGAAGGGGTTGAAATAAGGTTTTTGGTTATAAAAAGAATTAAACTCATATTGAGTTTTTTCGGAAAAATTTAAGGGAATGGTAAACTTTATAGCTATTGTTTACATCTGTAGGATCCCTTTTAAGTATTGGGTAACCCTGGGCTTAAAAAATTTTGGGAAAATATAGTTTTGGGGAATTCTTAAAAAATAATGTAATAGTTGCAAAAAGGGCATGGGGCTCTTTGTCAAAAATTTGGGACGGAAAAGACCTTTTGGTATTTTCCCGTTTTTCTAATCGCAGTGACTTCCCTTTGGGCCGGTTTGGACTGAAGGAATTGGGGAAAATTCCCCTCTGGTAACCCCCGGGTGTTGGTTTTGAAATTTTCTGACGAGGTTTGGGTCCAATGGTTGGAAAAAGTCGTTTATCTTTGCTTCCCTCGGGGGGGGTGCGTGGTGTTTCCTTGGGGAAAATTAGGACAAATTTGCTTTTTTTTTGTTTTTGGGTCCCCTGGGAAAAATTTTTTTCGGGCCCCTTTATTCTTTCCCCCGTGTCGGGGAATCTCGGGTAGACAGTTGTTTGCCTTTTTATTACTTTGGGGGTGATGAATATTTAAAATATCTTTTGTTTTTTTAAACCCTTCCTTTTGCTTTTTTTTGGTGTTTCTTATCAGTGAAATTTTAGGGAAAGGGGCTTTGGTTGCCATGGGAACCCAAACCTTTGTTTGATCTGTTTTGTTTAAAAGGAAATTTTGTTTATAGTCAAGTAATTTGTTAAGAAAAATGTCTGTCCCCAAACGTCAAACCATTGGCCGGGAAATTTTTTAGGGCCCCCGGTCTCTAAATCTCTGTGAAATTCCCCATTGAGGCCTCGTCATGGAGTCAAATGGCTTTTTGTTTCCATTGGTGGTTTCTTGTTTGTTGAAAGGAGGAATGGTCTTTTAGTGCTGTCTGGGGAAACCCTGATTAGGGACAGTTAGGGGCCATATGTGGTCCTCTTTTCTTTTGCAATTTTTCTCCCGTCAGCCTGGTTGGTTAAAGGGTTATAGGAAATGTGTTTTTGTTGATGAAATAAATTTTTAAACTGATCCTCTGGGGGAATTTGTGTTGAAATCTCAGAAGAAAGGTGGTCTTCTTTTATTTGTCTTTTTTTTATTAGGGGTTTAATTTTCTCACAATTTAGGGTGTTTGTGTAGGGTATCCGGTAAAATTCACTTAAATTTTTTTGGGGGTCTTGGTTTTACAATAAAATTTCAAAAATTTATTTCCCCCATTTTACTTAAAGCAAGGGGGTTTCTAATCAAATAATTTTGGGGGAAGTAATAGATTAAAAAACCCCCCAACTTGGGATGGTCTGCGGGTTTGAAATTTTGTGTTCCGGGGGTGGGGAGATAAACTACTGTCTCCTGCCCAAAACCGGGCCCCAGTAAAATAATCAGGAAAACCTTTTGACCTCCGAGCCCGGAAAGGGCATATCGGTTGGGAAATGATTTGGGGGTTGCTTTTATCAGTGGTTGGGTGGGGCTTTAGGTTTTCCCCGGAAAGTTCCGGGGGGCAACGCCCCCCGGCCCCTCTGTGACCAGGCCTCCTGGTGGGGTCAGAGCCAAACAACCCCGGCTGTTACTCTACACCAAAACCCAAAGTAGGGCCACAGCCCGGCTGGTCAGGAACCGACTTTTGGGGTTGGTCCAGTTTAAGGGCCGCCAGGGGGCGTTGGGAAACCCCTTTGGGAAAGCTGGGAGAAGGAACAGTGTCGGGCCCCCATTATTTTTGTTTTTTAACGTGCCAAATGACACCCCTGCTTTTCATTGGGGGGTTTTGCATCATCTGCCCGGGCTTTGCTTTCGTAGGAGGGTTATCGTGCCCAAATTTGGTACTAAACCTCTAGGATTTTCCCGGGGTATATAATCCGGGATTCTCCCCCCTGCGTTCCAGGGAATAAGGTTAGAATCCGGGACTCTATTTAAATTTAGGTGTTTTTTCTTTTTTTATGGCCCTGAAGGTTCATTTCATTTTCTAGGTCAACAATTTCCCCCTGGAAAAAGTCAGAAAAACTTCACAAACCCCGGTATAAACACCCAATTACTGGAAGGTTAATCTGGGTTTTTTTTGGGTTGGGTGTTAAATTTGGAAATTTTTGACCAGGGGCAATGTGGGCTTTATCTTTGGGTTTAAATTTAAAAGGGTTTTTATATCCTTTTACTCTGTGGTGAGTTTAATACTTATTTCTGTAGTTTTGTGAAAGGACAAAATATATAGGGTGAAATTTGGTCATATAAAAAAATAGTCACAATAAAAAAAAATAAGGAAATTTTTATGTGTTGTGCTAGGAAAAATTAAAGTACAATTAAAAAATTAATAATATTTAAAAAAAACAAAAATTAAATAAAACTCACTTTTAAGACCGGTTTAATATAAGTTGTTAACAAAAACAAAAGATAAAAAGATTGGGAAATTTACAAGATAAAATACACAAATTTAAGAATCAAAAAAATAAAAAAAAAAAATGGCAATGACTTGGTTTTATGATAAAGATTTTTACAAAAAATAATACAAAAATTTGACTTAAATATACAGACTAGAAAAAATTTTGGGGAACAAAAAAATGAAAAAATATAAAAAAAATGATTAATGAACAAAATAAACTGGACTGGTAGTAAATAATGGTGTTTAATAAAATTTTTGGAAAATTAATTCAAAAATTAAAATTTAAAAAAAATAAAAAAAAAAGAAAAAGTTTATTTCAACTATTAAATTTTTGGGAAAAGTTATTTGGATTCAGTATTACACTGGTAGTTATACTAAAAGGGTTTTTTGGCATTACAAGGTATTTAAAAGTATTCTAAGATAGTAAATTTGGGATTAAAACATGTTATGGTAATTAAACAAGTAATGGTAATTAAATGATGTTAAAAAAGTTAAAGGAAAATTTAAATGGGGAAAAAGGTATTAATTTAAAAATTTGTTAATTTAAAACCAATTAATAGTATATAAAGAAATGTGTTGTAATATAGACAGAAAAAATTTTTAAGAAATATTTAAACAATCTATAGTAATTGAAAATTACATAACATAAGGTAACTTATTCTTACTAGTAAAATCACATTTAAGTAATTTATTTTTTATTACCCCAAGGGTACTTTTTGAAATTTTTTACAAAAAGGAAAAACTTACACAGGGGGGCTTTCAGGTTGGGCATTGTTTAGTTATTTCTCTGTAAGATTGTAAAGGGTTTGGGGGCTCGGTGGCTGGGGGATAAAGCTCCCGGGTTCACACACCGGGGTTTGATACCCCGGGGGGTGGAAACCCTTTCGATATGTTTTTCCCTTTCAACCGTTTTCCCGTTCACCCAGCAGCAAATAGGGTTCCCTGGGTGTTAGCCCATGGTGTGGATCGCATCCTGGGGACAAGATTGAGGATCCCAATGGGAAAAAAGTTAAAACATCCCAGATGACGGGACTGACTTTCTTGGGTTATCCTGGGTGGGTAACCTTTTGGGGGGTTAAAAACCCAATGAAACTTTCCCCTTTTCTTGATATTAGTATCCCAAAAAATCGTGATAGATCATTCTCGTTCGTTTATTGTGTACAGTTGACCCACATTTGTTTTTTTTTTAAATTAAATTTTCCCATCCCGTGTGAATCATTGGTGTATTGTGTAATTATTCTCTTTAAGTTTTCTGACTTATACAGGAGGTTCTGACGTTTTTTTGGGAAGACCTCTTTTCTTTACTTTAATAAAATGCAATAATTGTCTTTTTTTGTCCCCGTGAGTGGAATCTAAACATAACAAATTTTCTACCATGGGGTCCAGTAACCCGGCCCCTTTTTTTCTGACTCTGGTACCGTAACTTTTGTTTGGTCCTTTATGATCAAGAGTAATTTCTTTACTGTTTTTTTTGTTTTATATTACTGGGAAAAAAATGGACTGTTTGTTCTGCATCCGATAGTTTATCTTGTTCGTTTTTTCTTCTTTGGGCAAAAGTAGTCACTGAAATGGTTATTTGGGGTTTTTCTTCCATTCTTTTCCCGCTTCCCAACCTTTTTAATTTAAAAGATATTATTTGTTCTGTATGGCTATCTATGACTTTTGGATGGTCTTTTCCATGTTAATTATTCTGGGGTTTTTCTTTTTTTCAAACTGGGGGATTTTGTTCTCGAGGTTGTGTCATCCTGGTGTCTTTTTTTGTTAGGGCTTTCCCAAAATTTTATATTTTCAAAACTAAAGGGGGAGATGCCCTGACTTACAAAACTGGATCGTTTCAACCTGGGGGGACTTCTTGGGAGGTTGAATCTGGGGAAGAGAGGGATAGAGGTGGAGGCAGCCATGTTTGGGGTTGGTTTTTAGGGGTCATCCCGGGCGGGGGTGAGAGGGGGGGGTAGCTGAGCCCCGCGTCCTGGGCATACTTGTTGAATAGTCAATTTTTCGGTGTTTTCTTGCTGGCCCCGGTGCTGTTTCCCCTGGGGATTACGCCTCATAATACTACAGGAGTTGTTGTATTTAAAAAGAAGTTGTAGTTATAAAGTTTGGGGGTTTCGTTATTCGGGGCTGGCAGCGTGGTGTTGCATTGGGTTTGGGGGGCAGCCTTCCTTTGATCTCTATGATAATTGATTTGTAGGTTTCACTGTTGGTAAGTTTGGTCATTCTTTGGGGACTATGTTGGGGGTGTGTTTTTTGCAACTAAGTCATCATAGGAGCATTGGTGGTCTGGTTTTTGGAGAAAAGTAAGTAGCGGAAAACCGGGGCTTTACTGGCCCCCCGGGGAAAAATATAAGACATTTTGTGGTGGTGATCAGACTGATGTCATCGGCAACTGGATGTTGCACCATCATCAAACTCCTCCCACCCTTTAAAATAAGCTCCTCCCAAAATTGTAATTATATTAATGGTAAATTTAGTGTAATAGAAGGGAAAAAAAGACAGAAAAAATTTAAAAAAACAAAAAATATATTAAAAAAAACAACCCCACACTTATGCATACATTTTTCCTGGAGGTCGTCAGCATGTGTTAATAACTTTAATTTTTTTTAAAAAATCGTATTACGAAGGGGGGTTTTTTACCAAAAAGTTGCCCGATATTTCTCCCAAATTTTTCTGTAAACAAAAACAAAAACATATTTTTTTGCATAATTATCTTGGGCCGTGTCAGAAATTGAGCCACTGGCCCTAACAAACCCCAGGCCCTGTTGAAATTTTCTGCCGGGGTTTTTTAAAAAAATGTAAAGATAAACTTAGCAAACCTTTGGCTAGTCTTTTTAAAAAAATCCCACAAACTGGTATAGTGTTTAATGGAAAATGGCAAATGTAATACCTATTTAAAAAGGTGACAGGTCCTTGTTTTGAACTATAAACCAATAAGCCTTACCTCCCCTAATTTGGGGGGAAATTTTTGGAATCAATAATTTCTGATGCAATTCGTTTTAAACTTTAAATGCATAAATTGATTAATGAAACTCAACACAGTTTTCTAAGGGGGTTTTTGTCTTACGAATTTTTTCTAACTTTTCACTAAGGTATTTGGGAGATCCCGGTAAAGAAATGATATTGTGTATATGGATTCAGTAAGGCTTTCAATAGAGTTCCACAAAGCCCCTGAGGGAAACTTAAACATGGAATGGGGGGGAGAAATTTTTTTTCCCGGTTTAAAAGACAGCAAAAGAGCTTGCATAAATGGGGAGGGAAAACAGAATGAGGTCAGAGTTGGGCCGTTTTTGTTTAAATTTTCATAAATGACACAGATTTAGGTAATAAAAAACGACATAAGAAAAATTTTTGTGGCACACAAAGGGCCCCCCCAATTCATTTTTAATAAAACACTGAGCACCCCCCGGGGTGATTTAAAAAAGACTTACAAGGTCGGGGAATGGGATCCCGTTTAACCCTAGACAAATACAAAGTTCTAAATGTTGGGCAGGAAAAAAGGGCCCTGACACATATAATATTACAGATTGTGAAAAGGAATTTTTGAGGGTTTGCAGTATTCTGAAACCAAGACTACACTGCCTTAAATGTTTCCCAAAAAAGCTAACAGAATCCTTGGTTTTATAACAAGAAGTATAAAAAAATAGAAGTCCTCAGGTTGTTCTTCATCTCTTTTATATCTTTGTTTAGGCCACATTTTTTATTATGCTGTGCAGTTTTGATCACAGTATTTCAGAAAGGATATAAATGCACTGGGAAACAAAGGAGGATGATGGGTTTATCTGTGTATCCAAAAACTTTCTATAAGGGCAGAGTGATGGCCCCCGAATCTGGGACCCCAGAAAAACATAGAGTTAGGAGGGCCATTACTGAGGTATATAAATGGAAAGTAGGAATAAATGAAGGGGAAGTAAATAGCATGCTCTAAATATCTAGCACAGACATGACTCGCAGTAATGGTTTTAAACTGGAAAAATTCAGATTCAGGAAGGATATAGGAAAGCACTGGTTTGGTAATAGAGTTGTGGATGAGTGGTCGAAACTCCCGAGTACCGTCATAGAAATTAAGATGTGCAGTTTTAAAAATAGGTTGGATAAATACATAAGTGGGTGTGGGTGGGTGTGAGTTGGAGCTGACTGGCTTGTGCTACTAGCTCTAATGCTGTGATTGACCTGACTAGGTCAAGGCATTGGCTTGAGCCAGTGGAAAAATTGAACCTGCCTTGCATGGATCAGTAGGCTGTTGCAGTGTACTCACCTAGTTGTACTCACCTAGTTGAGTTTTGCAGGGGCCGAGTCCTAGCTATTGGCCCTGCCTCTTCACTGGTCGCTAATAGGTCACTCTCCCTGAACCGTGAGCTGTATCATACCTCTGCTTCATATTTCTTTATGTTCTTAGTGTAGTGGAGTGTGTAGATGCCAGTTTAGCATTATAGTGGAGTGTATATGCAAGATTGGTGCTGTAGTGGAGTGTGTAGATGCCAGGTTGGTACTGTAGTGGAGTGTGTAGATGCCAGGTTGGTATTGTAGGTGAGTGTGTAGATGCCAGGTTGGTATTGTAGTGAAGTGTGTAGATGCCAGGTTGGTATTGTAGTGGAGTGTGCAGATGCCAGGTTGGTATTGTAGTGGAGTGTGTAGATGCCAGGTTGGTATTGTAGTGGAGTGTGTAGATGCCAGGTTGGTATTGTAGTGGAGTGTGTAGATGCCAGGTTGGTATTGTAGTGGAGTGTGCAGATGTCAGGTTGGTATTGCAGTGAAGTGTGTAGATGCCAGGTTGGTATTGTAGTGGACTGTGTAGATGCCAGGTTGGTATTGTAGGTGAGTGTGTAGATGCCAGGTTGGTATTGTAGTGGAGTGTGTAGATGCCAGGTGGGTATTGTAGTGGAGTGTGTAGATGCTAGGTTGGTATTGTAGTGAAGTGTGTAGATGCCAGGTTGGTATTGTAGTGGAGTGTGTAGATGCCAGGTTGGTATTGTAGTGGAGTGTGTAGATGCCACGTTGGTATTGTAGTAGAGTGTGTAGATGCCAGTTTAGCATTATAGTGGAGTGTGTATATGCAAGGTTGGTACTGTAGTGGAGTGTGTAGATGCCATGTTGGTATTGTAGTAGAGTGTGTAGATGCCAGTTTAGCATTATAGTGGAGTGTGTATATGCAAGGTTGGTACTCTAGTGGAGTGTGTAGATGCCATGTTGGTATTGTAGTGAAGTGTGTAGATGCCAGGTTGGTATTGTAGTGAAGTGTGTAGATGCCAGGTGGGTATTGTAGTGGAGTGTGTAGATGCCATGTTTGTATTGTAGTTGTGGAGAAAATTATCCATTAATGGGGGTATCTCTAAGCCCCTTTTAGCCCACTCAAGGACTTATCTTTGCCTGGAGTTTACCTGGAGAGAGTTCCGGGGGTCAACGCCCCCGCGGCCCGGTCTGTGACCAGGTCTCCTGGTGGATCAGAGCCTGATCAACCAGGCTGTTGCTGCTGGCTGCACGCAAACCAACGTACGAGCCACAGCCCGGCTGATCAGGAACTGACTTTAGGTGCTTGTCCAGTGCCAGCTTGAAGACTGCCAGGGGTCTGTTGGTAATCCCCCTTATGTGTGCTGGGAGGCAGTTGAACAGTCTCGGGCCCCTGACACTTATTGTATGGTCTCTTAACGTGCTAGTGACACCCCTGCTTTTCATTGGGGGGATGGTGCATCGTCTGCCAAGTCTTTTGATTTCGTAGTGAGTGATTTTCGTGTGCAAGTTCGGTACTAGTCCCTCTAGGATTTTCCAGGTGTATATAATCATGTATCTCTCCCGCCTGCGTTCCAGGGAATACAGGTTTAGGAACCTCAAGCGCTCCCAGTAATTGAGGTGTTTTATCTCCGTTATGCGCGCCGTGAAGGTTCTCTGTACATTTTCTAGGTCAGCAATTTCACCTGCCTTGAAAGGTGCTGTTAGTGTGCAGCAATATTCCAGCCTAGATAGAACAAGTGACCTGAAGAGTGTCATCGTGGGCTTGGCCTCCCTAGTTTTGAAGGTTCTCATTATCCATCCTGTCATTTTTCTAGCAGATGCGATTGATACAATGTTATGGTCCTTGAAGGTGAGATCCTCCGACATGATCACTCCCAGGTCTTTGACGTTGGTGTTTCGCTCTATTTTGTGGCCAGAATTTGTTTTGTACTCTGATGAAGATTTAATTTCCTCGTGTTTACCATATCTGAGTAATTGAAATTTCTCATCGTTGAACTTCATATTGTTTTCTGCAGCCCACTGAAAGATTTGGTTGATGTCCGCCTGGAGCCTTGCAGTGTCTGCAATGGAAGACACTGTCATGCAGATTCGGGTGTCATCTGCAAAGGAAGACACGGTGCTGTGGCTGACATCCTTGTCTATGTCGGATATGAGGATGAGGAACAAGATGGGAGCGAGTACTGTGCCTTGTGGAACAGAGCTTTTCACCGTAGCTGCCTCGGACTTTACTCTGTTGACGACTACTCTCTGTGTTCTGTTAGTGAGGAAATTATAGATCCATCGACCGACTTTTCCTGTTATTCCTTTAGCACGCATTTTGTGCGCTATTACGCCATGGTCACACTTGTCGAAGGCTTTTGCAAAGTCTGTATATATTACATCTGCATTCTTTTTGTCTTCTAGTGCATTTAGGACCTTGTCGTAGTGATCCAATAGTTGAGACAGACAGGAGCGACCTGTTCTAAACCCATGTTGCCCTGGGTTGTGTAACTGATGGGTTTCTAGATGGGTGGTGATCTTGCTTCTTAGGACCCTTTCAAAGATTTTTATGATATGGGATGTTAGTGCTATTGGTCTGTAGTTCTTTGCTGTTGCTTTACTGCCCCCTTTGTGGAGTGGGGCTATGTCTGTTGTTTTTAGTAACTGTGGGACGACCCCCGTGTCCATGCTCCCTCTCCATAGGATGGAAAAGGCTCGTGATAGGGGCTTCTTGCAGTTCTTGATGAACACAGAGTTCCATGAGTCTGGCCCTGGGGCAGAGTGCATGGGCATGTCATTTATCGCCTGTTCGAAGTCATTTGGCGTCAGGATAACATCGGATAGGCTTGTGTTAATCAAATTTTGTGGCTCTCTCATAAAAAATTTATTTTGATCTTCGACTCTCAGTCTGGTTAGCAGCTTGCTAAAAACTGAGTCATATTGGGACTTGAGTAGCTCACTCATTTCCTTGCTGTCATCTGTGTAGGACCCATCTTGTTTAAGTAGGGGCCCAATACTGGACGTTGTTCTCGATTTTGATTTGGCATAGGAGAAGAAATACTTTGGGTTTCTTTCGATTTCATTTATGGCTTTTAGTTCTTCCCGCAATTCCTGACTCCTAAAGGATTCTTTTAGCTTAAGTTCGATGCTTGCTATTTCTCTGACCAGTGTCTCCCTACGCATTTCAGATATATTGACCTCTTTTAGTCGCTCTGTTATTCTTTTCCGTCGCCTGTAAAGGGAGCGCCTGTCTCTTTCTATTTTACATCTACTCCTCCTTTTTCTTAGAGGAATAAGCCTTGTGCATACATCGAGTGCCACCGAGTTAATCTGTTCTAGGCATAAGTTGGGGTCTGTGTTGCTTAGTATATCTTCCCAGCTTATATCGGTTAGGACTTGGTTTACTTGGTCCCACTTTATGTTTTTGTTATTGAAGTTGAATTTGGTGAATGCTCCCTCGTGACTAATCTCATTATGTCGGTCTGGGGCTCCGCGCATACATGACTGAACCTCAATTATGTTGTGATCTGAGTATATTGTTTTTGATATGGTGACATTTCTTATCAGATCATCATTGTTAGTGAAGATGAGGTCTAGTGTATTCTCCAGTCTAGTAGGCTCTATTATTTGCTGGTTTAAATTGAATTTTGTGCAGAGATTTAAAAGCTCGTGTGAGTGTGAGTTTTCATCAGAGCTGCCTCCTGGTGTTATTACTGCAACAATATTATTTGCTATATTCCTCCATTTTAGGTGCCTTAAGTTGAAATCCCCCAGGAGCAAGATGTTGGGTGCAGGAGCTGGAAGATTTTCCAGACAGTAGTCAATTTTTAACAGCTGTTCCTGGAATTGCTGGGATGTTACATCCGGAGGCTTCTAGACTACCACAATGACTAGGTTTTGGTTCTCGACCTTTACTGCTAAAACTTCCACTACATCATTTGAGGCATTTAGCAGTTCTGTGCAAACAAGTGACTCTGCAATGTACAGGCCAACCCCCCCCCCCTTTTGCCTGTTCACTCTGTCACATCTGTATAGGTTGTAACCTGGGATCCATATTTCGTTGTCCAAGTGATCCTTTATGTGGGTCTCAGTGAAAGCCGCGAACATTGCCTTTGCCTCTGCAAGCAGTCCACGGATGAAAGGTATTTTGTTTGTTGCTGGCTTTAGACCCTGTATATTTGCAAAGAAGAATGTCATCGGACTGGTGGTATTGTTGGTACTAGGGGGGGGGAATTTTTTTCCCGCATTAGTATCTGTATCTGTTGGTTTGGAGTGGAGGCCATCGACTGTGGTTCCACTCCAGGAATGACTGGATTTGGTGTACGATTTCTGCCATTTCCTGCCAGTTTTTTTTTCCTTCCTGGCACTAAAAAACCTCTCCCTCTTGAGTGGCTGTGGCTACCCAGGTTTTCCCATGGCCTGGATGTTTTGTATATTTTTGTCCCCTTTAGATGGTATGCCTGGCAGTTTAAGTTATAGCACAGTCTTTCCTGTACTGAAGAGGTACACAGTTCAGGGTGAAAAAGCTTACTGGAAGGGAGTTTGCATTTTCCTGTTGTCATATGGGCATGGCATTTTCTAGGGTGGTCATAGTTGCACGTCGCATCTGTTTTTCCAGATTTCCCATGCCATGGGTTAGTCTTTGAATCCTTTGCAACCTTAACCTCATAATCCCTTGTTGCTATTCTTATTCCTTTCTTTATTTCTCTCTTTAATTGAATATATTGATTTCTTAACTACCCATCCCCTCTTTTGATACGCCTATATATGCCTCTCTTTTGACCAATTTGATGTTTTAAACTATTGTTCATCCATTTGGGATCATTTTTGTTAGATCTAATTTCCCTTCTCGGAACAAAAGATGTCTGAGCAGCTAGAACTATGCTCTGAAAAATGTCATATTGGCAAACAAGACCACCTAGCCCACCTAGGTATTTTTTCAGTCTCATGAAGTCGGCCAAGCGAACCTCTGGGACAGATTTGATCGCAGTTATCTGGGTAATTCCATGATATATTGAAACTAAGTGATTTGTGATCACTTTCCCCAAGCTCATCATTAACCTCAAAATTATTAATTAGTGACTCTTTGTCGGCAAGAACCAAGTCAAGCAGATTGTTTCCTCTACTTGGTTCCGTCACAACCTGTTCTAAAAAGCAATCCTGGACCGTATCTGGAAAGTCACTAGACTCAAGATTTCCTGTCATATTGTTCCAGTCAATTTGTCTAAAGTTAAAATCTCCCATTATGACAGCATTTCCATATCTAGATGCCTTATAAATTTCGTCCCACAACAGCTTACTACACTCCCTATCAAGCTTTGGGGACCTATAAATCACACCCAAAATTAATTTGTCACGACCCTCAAGAAACTGTAGCCAAACAGATTCTGTGCTCGATGTTTCTAATCTTATATCATGTCTTAGACAACAATTTAAATTTTCTCTGGCATACACTGCCACTCCACCACCCTACCTGTTGACCCTATCAGTGTGGAATAGTTTATAACCATGTATGTTGCATTCAGAAGGCATTTCTTTATCTTTCGAGATGAACCAGGTCTCTGTTATACCAATAATATCTATATTACCTGCACTTGCAAGCAATCTTAGCTCCTCTATCTTATTTCTTAGACTCTCACTATTAGTATAGTAAACAATAAGGGAGCTAGTCACTCGTTGCTCTCTAGTATCTCTTTTTTGTTTGTTGATCAATTGATTTGCCATTACTAGCAACTTTATTTTGAATATTGTCTTTTAAACATTTCCCTGAGGTATCCCGGTAATAAATGCTGTTTTTAACCCTAATACTGCAGCCTGATTGTTTCCAACAAACACCCATACCTCTATAATCTATCAGTTTAAATTCCTAGACAAGTCATCAATTACCCTCTCAATCGAATTGGCTAATGCAACCACTCCATCCCCAGAGAGATGAACCCCATCCCTTACCTGGAGTTTACCTGGAGGGAGTTCCCGGTCTGTGACCAGGAATCCTGGAGGATCAGAGACTGATCAACCAGGCTGTTACTGCTGGCTGCACGTAAACCAACGTACGAGCCACAGCCCGGCTGGTCAGGTACCGACTTTAGGTGCTTGTCCAGTGCCAGCTTGAAGACTGCCAGGGGTCTATTGGTAATCCCCGTTATGTATGCTGGGAGGCAGTTGAACAGTCTCGGGCCCCTGACACTTATTGTATGGTCTCTTAACGTGCTAGTGACACCCCTGCTTGTCATTGGGGGAATGTTGCATCGTCTGCAAAAGTGTTTTGCTTTCGTAGTGAGTGATTGTCGTGTGCAAGTTTGGTACTAGTCCCTCTAGGATTTTCCAGGTGTATATAATCATGTATCTCTCCCGCCTGCATTCCAAGGAATACAGGTTCAGGAACCTCAAGTGCTCCCAGTAATTGAGGTGTTTTATCTCCGTTATGCGCGCCGTGAAGGTTCTCTGTACATTTTCTAGGTCAGCAATTTCACCTGCCTTGAAAGGTGCTGTTAGTGTGCAGCAATATTCCAGCCTAGATAGGACAAGTGACCTGAAGAGTGTCATCATGGTCTTGGCATCCCTAGTTTTGAAGGTTCTTATTATCCATCCTGACATTTTTCTAGCAGCTGCGATTGATACAATGTTATGGTCCTTGAAGGTGAGATCCTCCGACATGATCACTCCCAGGTCTTTGACGTTGGTGTTTCGCTCTATTTTGTGGCCAGAATTAGTTTTGTACTATGATGAAGATTTAATTTCCTCGTGTTTACCATATCTGAGTAATTGAAATTTCTCATCGTTGAACTTCATATTGCTTTCTGCAGCCCACTGAAAGATTTGGTTGATGTCCGCCTGGAGCCTTGCAGTGTCTGCAATGGAAGACACTGTGATGCAGATTCGGGTGTCATCTGCAAAGCGAGACACTGTTCTGTGGCTGACATCCTTGTCTATGTCAGATATGAGGATGAGGAACAAGATGGCAGCGAGTACTGTGATTTGTAGAACAGAGCTTTTCACCGTAGCTGCCTCGGACTTTACTCTGTTGACTACTACTCTCTATGTTCTGTTTGTGAGGAAATTATAGATCCATCGACCAACTTTTCCTGTTATTCCTTTAGCACGCATTTTGTGCGCTATTACGCCATGGTCACACCTGTCGATGGCTTTGGCAAAGTCTGTATATATTATATCTGCATTCTTTTTGTCTTCTAGTGCATCTTGGACCTTGTCGTAGTGATCCAATAGTTGAGACAGACAGGAGCGACCTGTTCTAAACCCATGTTGCCCTGGGTTGTGTAATTGATGGGTTTCTAGATGGGTGGTGATCTTGCTTCTTAGGACCCTTTCAAAGATTTTTATGATATGGGATGTTAGTGCAATCGGTCTGTAGTTCTTTGCTATTGCTTTACTGCTCCATTTGTGGAGTGGGGCTATGTCTGTTGTTTTTAGTAACTGTGGGACGACCCCCGTGTCCATGCTCCCTCTCCATAGGATGGTAAAAGCTCGTGATAGGGGCTTCTTGCAGTTCTTGATGAACAAGGAGTTCCATGAATCTGGCCCTTGGGCAGAGTACATGGGCATGTCATTTATCAACTGTTCGAAGTCATTTGGAGTCAAGATAACATCAGATAGGCTTGTGTTAACCAAATTCTGTGGCTCTCTCATAAAAAAATCATTTTGATTTTCGACTCTCAGTCTGGTTAGCGGCTTGCTAAAAACTGAGTCATATTGGGACTTGAGTAGCTCACTCATTTCCTTGCTGTCATCTGTGTAGGACCCATCTTGTTTAAGTAGGGGCCCAATACTGGACGTTGTTCTCGATATTGATTTGGCATAGGAGATGAAATACTTTGGGTTTCTTTCGATTTCATTTATGGCTTTTTGTCCTTCCAGCGATTCCTGACTCCTATAAGATTCCTTTAGCTTAAGTTCGATGCTTGCTATTTCTCTGACCAGTGACTTCCTACGCATTTAAGATATATTGACCTCTTTTAACCGCTCTGTTAATCCTTTACGTTGCCTGTAAAGGGAGCGCCTGTCTCTTTCTATTTTACATCTACTCCTCCTTTTTCTTAGAGGAATAAGCCTTGTGCATACATCGATTGCCACCGAGTTAATCTGTTCTAGGCATAAGTTGGGGTCTGTGTTGCTTAGTCTATCTTCCCAGCTTATATCGGTTAGGACTTGGTTTGCTCGGTCCCATTTTATGTTTTTGTTATTGAAGCTGAATTTGGTGAATGCTCCCTCGTGACTAATCTCATCTTGTCGGTCTGGGGCTCCGCACATACATGTCTGAACCTCAATTATGTTGTGATCTGAGTATATTCTTTTTGATATGGTGACATTTCGTATCAGATCATCATTGTTAGTGAAGATGAGGTCTAGTGTATTCTCCAGTCTAGTAGGCCCTATTATTTGCTGGTTTAAATTGAATTTTATGCAGAGATTTAAAAGCTCGTGTGTGTGTGTGAGTTCTCGTCAGAGCTGCCTCCTGGTGATATTACTGCAACAACATTATTTGCTATATTCCTCAATTTTAGGTGCCTTAAGTTGAAATCCCCCAGGAGCAAGATGTTGGGGGCAGGAGCTGGCAGATTTTCCAGACAGTGGTCAATTTTTAACAGCTGTTCCTGGAATTGCTGGGACGTTGCATCCGGAGGCTTGTAGACTACCACAATGACTAGGTTTTGGTTCTCGACCTTTTCTGCTAAAACATCCACTACATCATTTGAGGCATTAAGCAGTTCTGTGCAAACAAGTGACTCTGTGATGTACAGGCCAACCCTCCCCCCTCCCTTTTGCCTGTTCACTCTGTCGCATCTGTATAGGTTGTAACCTGGGATTCATATTTCGTTGTCCAAGTGATCCTTTATGTGGGTCTCTGTGAAAGCCGCGAACATTGCATTTGCCTCTGCAAGCAGTCCACGGATGAAAGGTATTTTGTTGTTTGTTGCTGGCTTTAGACCCTGTATATTTGCAAAGAAGAATGTCATCGGACTTTTGGTATTGTTGGTACTGGGGGGGGGGATTTTTTTTCCGGCATTAGTATCTGTATCTGTTGGTTTGGAGTGGATGCCATCGACTGTGGTTCCACTCCAGGAATGACTGGATTTTGTGTACGATTTCCGCCATTTCCTGCCATTTTTTTTTCCTTCCTGGCACTAAAAAACCTCTCCTTCTTGAGTGGCTGTGGCTACCCCGGTTTTCCCATGGCCTGAAAGTTTTGTATCTTTTTGTCCCCTTTAGATGGTGTGCTTGACAATTTAAGTTATATCACAGTTTTTCCTGTACTGAAGAGTGACACATTTCAGGGTGAAAAAGCTTACAGGAAGGGAGTTTGCATTTTCCTGTTGTCATATGGGCACGGCATTTTCTAGGGTGTTCATAGTTGCACGTCCCATCGGTTTTTCCAGAGTTCCCATGCCTGCAGATCCCAAGTGTATAGTATGTGCACAGGCTTGGTTTCCGTTTGCCTTGGTTTCTGTGACTCTATTCCCTGTTGGTGCATGTTTACCTGTCTTATTCCTATCCTCACTAGCACCAACAATGGAGCTCTCACCAGTTGTTTTTGGTAATATATCCTCATTATTGCTAGTGGAGTCCTCTTGTTTGCTATTTCCTGTGGTATTTCTAGTTTGCAATATTGGCTTTATCTTGTCCTTGGATACATATCACGTCCCAGTTATCAATGAATGGGACTTCAAGTTCCTTGCAGTACCTGTCTAGCCAGCAATTTATAGCAATTGCCCTAGACATCCATTAATTGCCCACTCCCTCTTTCTCGGCAAGATGCTACATATGACTGGGATCCTTCCCTTTGACCTAAATACTTCTATGGCTGACCTGTACTTATCCAGCAGCTTCTGTCTCCTGCCCTTCCCAATGTCATTACCCCCAGCACCATGACAGATAATGGGCTTGTTCCCATTACCTGACATATTATCCAACCTGCTGACTATGTCACCAACACCAGCTCCAGGAAGGCACATTCTCTGTCTGATCTTTCTGTCTCTGTTACAAAAAGCACGGTCGATATATCTTACCTGAGAATCTCCTACTATTAAAATATTATTACCTTCATTAGCAGGGGAATCAGTTGTACCTTTTCTAAAACACTACAGCAAGCCTTGGTGCTTGGTAACACCTCACGCAAACTCCCAAGAGCATAGGAGGGTATGACCGCAGATGACCACTGTAGATGCCAGGTTGGTACTTTAGTTGAGTGTGTAGATGCCAGGTTGGTATTGCAGTGGAGTGCATAGATGCCAGGTTGGCATTGTAGTGGAGTGTGCAGATGCCAGGGTGGTATTGAAGTGGAGTTTGTAGATGCCAGGATGGTATTGTAGTGGAGTGTGTAGATGCCAGGTTGGTATTTAGTGGAGTGTGTAGATACCAGGCTGGTGTTGTAGTGGAGTGTGTAGATTCCAAGTTGGTATTGTAGTGGAGTGCGTAGATGCCAGGTTAGCATTGTAGTGGAGTGAGCAGATACAAGGTTGGTATTGAAGTGGAATGTATAGATGCCAGGTTGGAATTGTAGTGGAGTGTGTAGATGCCACGTTGGTGTTGTAGTTGAGTGTGTAGATGGCAGATTGGTATTCTAGTGGAGTGTGTAGATGGCAGATTGGTATTGAAGTGGAGTGTATAGATGCCTAGTTAATATTGTAGTGGAGTGTGTAGATGCCAGGTTTGTGTTGTAGTGGAATGTGTAGATGCCAGTTTGGTACTGTAGTGGAGTGTGTAGATGCCAGGTTGGTTCTGTAGTGGAGGGTGTAGATGCCAGGTTGGTATTGTAATGAAGTGTATAGATGCCAGGTTGATATTATAGTGGAGTGTGTAGATGCCAGGTTTGCTTTGTAGTGGAATGTGTAGATGCCAGGTTGGTATTGTAGTGGAGTGTGCAGATGCCAGGTTGGAACTGTAGTGGAGTGTGTAGATGAATGGTTGGTATTGTAATGGAGTGTGTTGATGCCAGGTTCGTATTGTAGTGGAATGTGTGGATGCCAGGTTGGTACTGTAGTGGAGTGTGTAGATGCCTGGTTGGTATTGTAGTGGTGTGTGTGGATGCCAGAGTGGTACTGTAGTGGAGTGTGTAGATGCCATGTTGGTATTGTAGCGGAGTGCGCAGACGCCAGGTTGGTACTGTAGTGGAGTGTGTAGATGCCAGGTTGCTATTGTAGTGGAATGTGTAGATGACAGGTTGGTATTGTAATGGAATGTGTAGATGCCAGGTTGGTATTGCAATGGAGTGTGTAGATGCCAGGTTGCTATTGTAGTGGAATGTGTAGATGACAGGTTGTTATTGTAATGGAATGTGTAGATACCAGGTTGGTATTGCAGCGAAGTGTGTAGATGCCAGGTTGGTATTGCAGTGGAGTGTGTAGATGCCAGGTTGGTATTGCAGCGAAGTGTGTAGATGCCAGGTTGGTATTGTAGTGGAGTGTGTAGATGCCAGGTTGGTATTGTAGTGGAGTGTGTTGATGCTACATTGGTATTGTAGTGGAGTGTGTAGATGCCAGGTTGGTATTGTAGTGGAGTGTGTAGATGCCAGGTTGGTATTGTAGTGGAGTGTGTAGATGCCAGGTTGGTATTGTAGTGGAGTGTGTAGATGCCAGATTGGTATTGTAGTGGAGTGTGTAGATGCGAGGTTGGTATTGTAGTGGAGTGTGTAGATGCCAGGATGGTATTGTAGTGGAGTGTGTAGATGCCAGGATGGTATTGTAGTGGAGTGTGAAGATGCCAGGATTGTATTGTAGTGGAGTGTGTAGATGCGAGGCTGGTATTGTAGTGGAGTGTGTAGATGCCAGGATGGTATTGTAGTGGAGAGTGTAGATGCCAGGATGGTATTGTAGTGGAGTGTGTAGATGCCAGGTTGGTATTGTAGTGGAGTGTGTAGATGCCAGTTTGGTATTGTAGTGGAGTGTGTAGATGCCAGGTTGGTATTGTAGTGGAGTGTGTAGATGCCAGGTTGGTATTGTAGTGGAGTGTGTAGATGCCAGGTTGGTATTGTAGTGGAGTGTGTAGATGCCAGGTTGGTACTGTAGTGGAGTGTGTAGATGCCAGGTTGGTACTGTAGTGGAGTGTGTAGATGCCAGGTTGGTATTGTAGTGGAGTGTGTAGATGCCAGGTTGGTACTGTAGTGGAGTGTGTAGATGCCAGGTTGGTATTGTAGTGGAGTGTGTAGATGCCAGGTTGGTACTGTAGTGGAGTGTGTAGATGCCAGGTTGGTATTGTAGTGGAGTGTGTAGATGCCAGGTTGGTACTGTAGTGGAGTGTGTAGATGCCAGGTTGGTATTGTAGTGGAGTGTGTAGATGCCAGGTTGGTATTGTAGTGGAGTGTGTAGATGCCAGGTTGGTATTGTAGTGGAGTGTGTAGATGCCAGGTTGGTATTGTAGTGGAGTGTGTAGATGCCAGGTTGGTAGTGGAGTGTGTAGATGCCAGGTATTGTAGTGGAGTGTGTAGATGCCAGGTTGGTATTGTAGTGGAGTTTGTAGATGCCAGGTTGGTATTGTAGTGGAGTGTGTAGATGCCAGGTTGGTATTGTAGTGAAGTGTGTAGATGCCAGGTTGGTATTGTAGTGGAGTGTGTAGATGCCAGGTTGGTATTGTAGTGGAGTGTGTAGATGCCAGGTTGGTATTGTAGTGGAGTGTGTAGATGCCAGGTTGGTATTGTAGTGGAGTGTGTAGATGCCAGGTTGGTATTGTAGTGGAATGTGTAGATGCCAGGTTGGTATTGTAGTGGAGTGTGTAGATGCCAGGTTGGTATTGTAGTGGAGTGTGTAGATGCCAGGTTGGTATTGTAGTGGAGTGTGTAGATGCCAGGTTGGTATTGTAGTGGAGTGTGTAGATGCCAGGTTGGTATTGTAGTGGAGTGTGTAGATGCCAGGTTGGTATTGTAGTGGAGTGTGTAGATGCCAGGTTGGTATTGTAGTGGAGTGTGTAGATGCCAGGTTGGTATTGTAGTGGAGTGTGTAGATGCCAGGTTGGTATTGTAGTGGAGTGTGTAGATGCCAGGTTGGTATTGTAGTGAATTGTGTAAGTGCCACGTTGGTATTGTAGTGAAGTGTGTAGATGCCAGATAGGTAATGTAGTGGATTTTGTAGATGCCAGGTTGGTATTGTAGTGTAGTGCGTAGGTGCCAGTTTGGTATTGTAGTGAAGTGTGTAGGTGCCAGGTTGGTATTGTAGTGAAGTATGTCGATGCCAGATAGGTAATGTAGTGGAGTTTGTAGATGCCAGGTTGGTATTGTAGTGTAGTGTGTAGGTGCCAGGTTGGTATTGTAGTGAAGTGCGTCGATGCCAGATAGGTAATGTAGTGGAGTTTGTAGATGCCAGGTTGGTACTGTAGTGGAGTGTGTAGATGCCAGGTTGGTATTGTAGTGGAATGTGTAGATTCCAGGTTGGTATTGTAGTGGAGTGTGTAGATGCCAGGTTGGTATTGTAGTGGAATGTGTAGATTCCAGGTTGGTACTGTAGTGGAGTGTTTAGATGCAAAGTTGGTATTGTAGTGGAGTGTGTAGAGGCCAGGTTGGTACTGTAGTGAAGTGTGTAGATGCCACGTTGGTGTTGTAGTTGAGTGTGTAGATGGCAGATTGGTATTGTAGTGGAGTGTGTAGATGGCAGACTGGTATTGAAGTGCAGTGTATAGATGCCTAGTTAATATTGTAGTGGAGTGTGTAGATGCCAGGTTTGTGTTGTAGTGGAATGTGTAGATGCCAGTTTGGTACTATAGTGGAGTATGTAGATGCCACGTTGGTTCTGTAGTGGAGGGCGTAGATGCCAGGTTGGTATTGTAATGAAGTGTATAGATGCCAGGTTGATATTATAGTGGAGTGTGTAGATGCCAGGTTTGCTTTGTAGTGGAATGCGTAGATGCCAGGTTGGTATTGTAGTGGAGTGTGCAGATGCCAGGTTGGTACTGTAGTGGAGTGTGTAGATGAAGGTTGGTATTGTAATGGAGTGTGTTGATGCCAGGTTCGTATTGTAGTGGAATGTGTGGATGCCAGGTTGGTACTGTAGTAGAGTGTGTAGATGCGAGGTTGGTATTGTAGTGGTGTGTGTGGATGCCAGAGAGGTACTGTAGTGGAGTGTGTAGATGCCATGTTGGTATTGTAGCGGAGTGCGCAGACGCCAAGTTTGTACTGTAGTGGAGTGTGTAGATGCCAGGTTGCTATTGTAGTGGAATGTGTAGATGACAGGTTGGTATTGTAATGGAATGTGTAGATGCCAGGTTGGTATTGTAGTGGAGTGTGTAGATGCTAGGCTGGTATTGTAGTGGAGTGTGTAGATGCCAGGTTGGTATTGTAGTGGAGTGTGTAGATGCCAGGTTGGTATTGTAGTGGAGTGTGTAGATGCCAGGTTGGTATTGTAGTGGAGTGTGTAGATGCCAGGTTGGTATTGTAGTGGAGTGTGTAGATGCCAGGTTGGTATTGTAGTGGAGTGTGTAGATGCCAGGTTGGTATTGTAGTGGAGTGTGTAGATGCCAGGTTGGTATTGTAGTGGAGTGTGTAGATGCCAGGTTGGTATTGTAGTGGAGTGTGTAGATGCCAGGTTGGTATTGTAGTGGAGTGTGTAGATGCCAGGTTGGTATTGTAGTGGAGTGTGTAGATGCCAGGTTGGTATTGTAGTGGAGTGTGTAGATGCCAGGTTGATAATGTAGTGGAGTGTGTAGATGCCAGGTTGGTATTGTATTGTAGTGTGTAGATGCCAGGTTGGTATTGTATTGGAGTGTGTAGATGCCAGGTTGGTATTGTAGTGGAGTGTGTAGATGCCAGGATGGTATTGTAGTGGAGTGTGTAGATGCCAGGTTGGTATTGTAGTGGAGTGTGTAGATGCCAGGTTGGTATTGTAGTGGAGTGTGTAGATGCCAGGTTGGTACTGTAGTGGAGTGTGTAGATGCCAGGTTGGTATTGTAGTGGAGTGTGTAGATGCCAGGTTGGTATTGTAGTGGAGTGTGTAGATGCCAGGTTGGTACTGTAGTGGAGTGTGTAGATGCCAGGTTGGTACTGTAGTGGAGTGTGTAGATGCCAGGTTGGTATTGTAGTGGAGTGTGTAGATGCCAGGTTGGTACTGTAGTGGAGTGTGTAGATGCCAGGTTGGTATTGTAGTGGAGTGTGTAGATGCCAGGTTGGTATTGTAGTGGAGTGTGTAGATGCCAGGTTGGTATTGTAGTGGAGTGTGTAGATGCCAGGTTGGTATTGTAGTGGAGTGTGTAGATGCCAGGTTGGTATTGTAGTGGAGTGTGTAGATGCCAGGTTGGTATTGTAGTGGAGTGTGTAGATGCCAGGTTGGTATTGTAGTGGAGTGTGTAGATGCCAGGTTGGTATTGTAGTGGAGTGTGTAGATGCCAGGTTGGTATTGTAGTGGAGTGTGTAGATGCCAGGTTGGTATTGTAGTGGAGTGTGTAGATGCCAGGTTGGTATTGTAGTGGAGTGTGTAGATGCCAGGTTGGTATTGTAGTGGAGTGTGTAGATGCCAGGTTGGTATTGTAGCAGAGAGTGTAGATGCCAGGTTGGTATTGTAGTGGAGTGTGTAGATGCCAGGTTGGTATTGTAGTGGAGTGTGTAGATGCCAGGTTGGTATTGTAGTGGAGTGTGTAGATGCCAGGTTGGTAATGTAGTGGAGTGTGTAGATGCCAGGTTGGTATTGTAGTGGAGTGTGTAGATGCCAGGTTGGTATTGTAGTGGAGTGTGTAGATGCCAGGTTGGTACTGTAGTGGAGTGTGTAGATGCCAGGTTGGTACTGTAGTGGAGTGTGTAGATGCCAGGTTGGTATTGTAGTGGAGTGTGTAGATGCCAGGTTGGTATTGTAGTGGAGTGTGTAGATGCCAGGTTGGTATTGTAGTGGAGTGTGTAGATGCCAGGTTGGTATTGTAGTGGAGTGTGTAGATGCCAGGTTGGTACTGTAGTGGAGTGTGTAGATGCCAGGTTGGTGTTGTAGTGGAGTGTGTAGATGCCAGGTTGGTACTGTAGTGGAGTGTGTAGATGCCAGGTTGGTGTTGTAGTGGAGTGTGTAGATGGCAGATTGGTATTGTAGTGGAGTGTGTAGATGCCAGGTTGGTGTTGTAGTGCAGTGTGTAGATGCCTAGTTAATATTGTAGTGGAGTGTGTAGATGCCAGGTTGGTTTTGTAGTGGAGTGTGTAGATGCCAGGTTTGTACTGTAGTGGAGTGTGTAGATGCCAGTTGGTTCTGTAGTGGAGGGCGTAGATGCCAGGTTGGTATTGTAGAAGTGTAGATGCCAGGTTGATATTGTAGTGGAGTGTGTAGATGCCAGGTTGGTACCAGGTTGGTATTGTAGTGGAGTGTGTAGATGCCAGGTTGGTACTTGTAGTGGAGTGTGTAGATGGGTTGGTATTGTAGTGGAGTGTGTAGATGCCAGGTTGGTATTGTAGTGGAGTGTGTAGATGCCAAGTTGGTACTGTAGTGGAGTGTGTAGATTCCAGGTTGGTACTGTAGTGGAGTGTGTAGATGCCAGAGTGGTACTCTAGTGGAGTGTGTAGATGCCATGTTGGTATTGCAGCGGAGTGCGCAGACGCCAGGTTGGTATTGTAGTGGAGTGTGTAGATGCCAGGTTGGTATTGTAGTGGAGTGTGTAGATGCCAGGTTGGTATTGTAGTGGAGTGTGTAGATGCCAGGTTGGTATTGTAGTGGAGGGTGTAGATGCCAAGTTGGTATTGTAGTGGAGTGTGTAGATGCCAGGTTGGTATTGTAGTGGAGGGTGTAGATGCCAGGTTGGTATTGTAGTGGAGTGTGTAGATGCCAGGTTGGTATTGTAGTGGAGTGTGTAGATGCCAGGTTGGTATTGTAGTGGAGTGTGTAGATGCCAGGTTGGTATTGTAGTGGAGTGTGTAGATGCCAGGTTGGTATTGTAGTGGAGTGTGTAGATGCCAGGTTGGTATTGTAGTGGAGTGTGTAGATGCCAGGTTGGTATTGTAGTGGAGTGTGTAGATGCCAGGATGATAATGTAGTGGAGTGTGTAGATGCCAGGATGGTATTGGAGTGGAGTGTGTAGATGCCAGGTTGGTACTGTAGTGGAGTGTTTAGATGCCAGGTTGGTATTGTAGTGCAGTGTGTAGATGCCAGGTTGGTATTGTAGTGGAGTGTGTAGATGCCAGGTTGGTATTGTAGTGGAGTGTGTAGATGCCAGGTTGGTATTGTAGTGGAGTGTGTAGATGCCAGGTTGGTATTGTAGAGGAGTGTGTAGATGCCAGGTTTGCTTTGTAGTGGAATGCGTAGATGCCAGGTTGGTACTGTAGTAGAGTGTGCAGATGCCAGGTTGGTATTGTAGTGAAGTGTGTAGGTGCCAGATAGGTAATGTAGTGGACTTTGTAGATGCCAGGTTGGTACTGTAGTGGAGTGTGTAGATACCAGGTTGGTATTGTAGTGGAGTGTGTAGATGCCAGGTTGGTATTGTAGTGGAGTGTGTAGATGCCAGGTTGGTATTGTAGTGGAGTGTGTAGATGCCAGGTTGGTATTGTAGTGGAGTGTGTAGATGCCAGGTTGGTATTGTAGTGGAGTGTGTAGATGCCAGGTTGGTATTGTAGTGGAGTGTGTAGATGCCAGGTTGGTATTGTAGTGGAGTGTGTAGATGCCAGGTTGGTATTGTAGTGGAGTGTGTAGATGCCAGGTTGGTATTGTAGTGGAGTGTGTGGATGCCAGGTTGTTACTGTAGTTGAGTGTGTAGATGCCAGGTTGGTACTGTAGTTGAGTGTGTGGATGCCAGGTTGGTATTGTAGTGGAGTGTGTAGATGCCAGGTTGGTACTGTAGTGGAGTGTGTAGATGCCAGGTTGGTACTGTAGTGGAGTGTGTAGATGCCAGGTTGGCACTGTAGTGGAGTGTGTAGATGCCAGGTTGGTATTGTAGTGCCCAGGTTGGTACTGTAGTGGAGTGTGTAGATGCCAGGTTGGTATTGTAGTGGAGTGTGTAGATGCCAGGTTGGTATTGTAGTGGAGTGTGTAGATGCCAGGTTGGTACTGTAGTGGAGTGTGTAGATGCCAGGTTGGTATTGTAGTGGAGTGTGTAGATGCCAGGTTGGTACTGTAGTGGAGTGTGTAGATGCCAGGTTGGTATTGTAGTGGAGTGTGTAGATGCCAGGTTGGTACTGTAGTGGAGTGTGTAGATGCCAGGTTGGTATTGTAGTGGAGTGTGTAGATGCCAGGTTGGTATTGTAGTGGAGTGTGTAGATGCCAGGTTGGTATTGTAGTGGAGTGTGTAGATGCCAGGTTGATATTGTAGTGGAGTGTGTAGATGCCAGGTTGATAATGTAGTGGAGTGTGTAGATGGCAGGTAGATAATATAGTGGAGTGTGTAGATGCCAGGTTGATATTGTAGTGGAGTGTGTAGATGCCAGGTTGGTATTTAGCAGAGCGTGTAGATGCCAGGTTGATAATGTAGTGGAGTGTGTAGATGCCAGGTTGGTATTGTAGTGGAGTGTGTAGATGCCAGGTTGATAATTTAGTGGAGTGTGTAGATGCCAGGTTGGTACTGTAGTGGAGTGTGTAGATGCCAGGTTGGTACTGTAGTGGAGTGTGTAGATGCCAGGTTGGTATTGTAGTGGAGTGTGTAGATGCCAGGTTGGTACTGTAGTGGAGTGTGTAGATGCCAGGTTGGTACTGTAGTGGAGTGTGTAGATGCCAGGTTGGTATTGTAGTGGAGTGTGTAGATGCCAGGTTGGTATTGTAGTGGAGTGTGTAGATGCCAGGTTGGTACTGTAGTGGAGTGTGTAGATGCCAGGTTGGTACTGTAGTGGAGTGTGTAGATGCCAGGTTGGTGTTGTAGTGGAGTGTGTAGATGCCAGGTTGGTGTTGTAGTGGAGTGTGTAGATGCCAGGTTGGTACTGTAGTGGAGTGTGTAGATGCCAGGTTGGTACTGTAGTGGAGTGTGTAGATGCCAGGTTGGTGTTGTAGTGGAGTGTGTAGATGCCAGGTTGGTACTGTAGTGGAGTGTGTAGATGCCAGGTTGGTACTGTAGTGGAGTGTGTAGATGTGTAGTAGTGGAGTGTGTAGATGCAAGGTTGGTATTGTAGTGGAGTGTGTAGATGCCAGGTTGGTATTGTAGTGGAGTGTGTAGATGCCAGGTTGGTATTGTAGTGGAGTGTGTAGATGCCAGGTTGGTATTGTAGTGGAGTGTGTAGATGCCAGGTTGGTATTGTAGTGGAGTGTGTAGATGCCAGGTTGGTATTGTAGTGGAGTGTGTAGATGCCAGGTTGGTATTGTAGTGGAGTGTGTAGATGCCAGGTTGGTATTGTAGTGGAGTGTGTAGATGCCAGGTTGGTATTGTAGTGGAGTGTGTAGATGCCAGGTTGGTATTGTAGTGGAGTGTGTAGATGCCAGGTTGGTAATGTAGTGGAGTGTGTAGATGCCAGGTTGGTACTGTAGTGGAGTGTGTAGATGCCAGGATGGTATTGTAGTTGAGTGTGTAGATGCCAGGTTGTTATTGTAGTGGAGTGTGTAGATGCCAGGTTGGTACTGTAGTGGAGTGTGTAGATGCCAGGTTGGTATTGTAGTGGAGTGTGTAGATGCCAGGTTGGTATTGTAGTGGAGTGTGTAGATGCCAGGTTGGTACTGTAGTGGAGTGTGTAGATGCCAGGTTGGTACTGTAGTGGAGTGTGTAGATGCCAGGTTGGTATTGTAGTGGAGTGTGTAGATGCCAGGTTGGTATTGTAGTGGAGTGTGTAGATGCCAGGTTGATATTGTAGTGGAGTGTGTAGATGCCAGGTTGGTATTGTAGTGGAGTGTGCAGATGCCACTTTGGTACTGTAGTGGAGTGTGTAGATGCCTGGATGGAATTGTAGTGGAATGTGTGGATGTCAGGTTGGTACTGTAGTGGAGTGTGTAGATGCCAGTTTGGTATTGTATTGAAATGTTTAGATACCAGGTTGGTATTGTAGTGGAGTGTGTAGATGCCAGGTTGGTACTGTAGTGGAGTGTGTAGATGCCAGGTTGGTATTGTAGTGGAGTGTGTAGATGCCAGGTTGGTATTGTAGTGGAGTGTGTAGATGCCAGGTTGGTACTGTAGTGGAGTGTGTAGATGCCAGGTTGGTACTGTAGTGGAGTGTGTAGATGCCAGGTTGGTACTGTAGTGGAGTGTGTAGATGCCAGGTTGGCACTGTAGTGGAGTGTGTAGATGCCAGGTTGGTACTGTAGTGGAGTGTGTAGATGCCAGGTTGGTACTGTAGTGGAGTGTGTAGATGCCAGGCCAGGTGTTGTAGTGGAGTGTGTAGATGGCAGGTTGGTATTGTAGTGGAGTGTGTAGATGCCAGGTTGGTATTGTAGTGGAGTGTGTAGATGCCAGGTTGGTATTGTAGTGGAGTGTGTAGATGCCAGGTTGGTATTGTAGTGGAGTGTGTAGATGCCAGGTTGGTATTGTAGTGGAGTGTGTAGATGCCAGGTTGGTATTGTAGTGGAGTGTGTAGATGCCAGGTTGGTATTGTAGTGGAGTGTGTAGATGCCAGGTTGGTATTGTAGTGGAGTGTGTAGATGCCAGGTTGGTATTGTAGTGGAGTGTGTAGATGCCAGGTTGGTATTGTAGTGGAGTGTGTAGATGCCAGGTTGGTATTGTAGTGGAGTGTGTAGATGCCAGGTTGGTACTGTAGTGGAGTGTGTAGATGCCAGGTTGGTACTGTAGTGGAGTGTGTAGATGCCAGGTTGGTATTGTAGTGGAGTGTGTAGATGCCAGGTTGGTACTGTAGTGGAGTGTGTAGATGCCAGGTTGGTACTGTAGTGGAGTGTGTAGATGCCAGGTTGGTACTGTAGTGGAGTGTGTAGATGCCAGGTTGGTACTGTAGTGGAGTGTGTAGATGCCAGGTTGGTACTGTAGTGGAGTGTGTAGATGCCAGGTTGGTACTGTAGTGGAGTGTGTAGATGCCAGGTTGGTACTGTAGTGGAGTGTGTAGATGCCAGGTTGGTACTGTAGTGGAGTGTGTAGATGCCAGGTTGGTACTGTAGTGGAGTGTGTAGATGCCAGGTTGGTATTGTAGTGGAGTGTGTAGATGCCAGGTTGGTACTGTAGTGGAGTGTGTAGATGCCAGGTTGGTACTGTAGTGGAGTGTGTAGATGCCAGGTTGGTATTGTAGTGGAGTGTGTAGATGCCAGGTTGGTACTGTAGTGGAGTGTGTAGATGCCAGGTTGGTATTGTAGTGGAGTGTGTAGATGCCAGGTTGGTAGTGTGTAGATGCCAGGTTGGCACTGTAGTGGAGTGTGTAGATGCCAGGTTGGTGTTGTAGTGGAGTGTGTAGATGCCAGGTTGGTACTGTAGTGGAGTGTGTAGATGCCAGGTTGGTACTGTAGTGGAGTGTGTAGATGCCAGGTTGGTGTTGTAGTGGAGTGTGTAGATGCCAGGTTGGTACTGTAGTGGAGTGTGTAGATGCCAGGTTGGTACTGTAGTGGAGTGTGTAGATGCCAGGTTGGTACTGTAGTGGAGTGTGTAGATGCCAGGTTGGTATTGTAGTGGAGTGTGTAGATGCCAGGTTGGTACTGTAGTGGAGTGTGTAGATGCCAGGTTGGTACTGTAGTGGAGTGTGTAGATGCCAGGTTGGTACTGTAGTGGAGTGTGTAGATGCCAGGTTGGTACTGTAGTGGAGTGTGTAGATGCCAGGTTGGTATTGTAGTGGAGTGTGTAGATGCCAGGTTGGTACTGTAGTGGAGTGTGTAGATGCCAGGTTGGTACTGTAGTGGAGTGTGTAGATGCCAGGTTGGTATTGTAGTGGAGTGTGTAGATGCCAGGTTGGTATTGTAGTGGAGTGTGTAGATGCCAGGTTGGTACTGTAGTGGAGTGTGTAGATGCCAGGTTGGTACTGTAGTGGAGTGTGTAGATGCCAGGTTGGTACTGTAGTGGAGTGTGTAGATGCCAGGTTGGTACTGTAGTGGAGTGTGTAGATGCCAGGTTGGTACTGTAGTGGAGTGTGTAGATGCCAGGTTGGTACTGTAGTGGAGTGTGTAGATGCCAGGTTGGTACTGTAGTGGAGTGTGTAGATGCCAGGTTGGTACTGTAGTGGAGTGTGTAGATGCCAGGTTGGTACTGTAGTGGAGTGTGTAGATGCCAGGTTGGTACTGTAGTGGAGTGTGTAGATGCCAGGTTGGTACTGTAGTGGAGTGTGTAGATGCCAGGTTGGTACTGTAGTGGAGTGTGTAGATGCCAGGTTGGTACTGTAGTGGAGTGTGTAGATGCCAGGTTGGTACTGTAGTGGAGTGTGTAGATGCCAGGTTGGTACTGTAGTGGAGTGTGTAGATGCCAGGTTGGTATTGTAGTGGAGTGTGTAGATGCCAGGTTGGTACTGTAGTGGAGTGTGTAGATGCCAGGTTGGTACTGTAGTGGAGTGTGTAGATGCCAGGTTGGTACTGTAGTGGAGTGTGTAGATGCCAGGTTGGTATTGTAGCAGAATGTGTAGATGCCAGGTTGGTACTGTAGTGGAGTGTGTAGATGCCAGGTTGGTACTGTAGTGGAGTGTGTAGATGCCAGGTTGGTACTGTAGTGGAGTGTGTAGATGCCAGGTTGGTACTGTAGTGGAGTGTGTAGATGCCAGGTTGGTACTGTAGTGGAGTGTGTAGATGCCAGGTTGGTACTGTAGTGGAGTGTGTAGATGCCAGGTTGGCTCTGTAGTGGAGTGTGTAGATGCCAGGTTGGTACTGTAGTGGAGTGTGTAGATGCCAGGTTGGTACTGTAGTGGAGTGTGTAGATGCCAGGTTGGTACTGTAGTGGAGTGTGTAGATGCCAGGTTGGTAGTGTGTAGTGGTAGTGTTAGATGCCAGGTTGGTATTGTAGTGGAGTGTGTAGATGCCAGGTTGGTATTGTAGTGGAGTGTGTAGATGCCAGGTTGGTATTGTAGTGGAGTGTGTAGATGCCAGGTTGGTATTGTAGTGGAGTGTGTAGATGCCAGGTTGGTATTGTAGTGGAGTGTGTAGATGCCAGGTTGGTATTGTAGTGGAGTGTGTAGATGCGAGGCTTGTATTGTAGTGGAGTGTGTAGATGCCAGGTTGGTATTGTAGTGGAGTGTGTAGATGCCAGGTTGGTATTGTAGTGGAGTGTGTAGATGCCAGGTTGGTATTGTAGTGGAGTGTGTAGATGCCAGTTTGGTATTGTAGTGGAGTGTGTAGATGCCAGTTTGGTATTGTAGTGGAGTGTGTAGATGCCAGGTTAGTATTGTAGCGGAGAGTGTAGATGCCAGGTTGGTATTGTAGTGGAGTGTGTAGATGCCAGTTTGGTATTGTAGTGGAGTGTGTAGATGCCAGGTTGGTACTGTAGTGGAGTGTGTAGATACCAGGTTGGTACTGTAGTGGAGTGTGTAGATGCCAGGTTGGTACTGTAGTGGAGTGTGTAGATGCCAGGTTGGTACTGTAGTGGAGTGTGTAGATGCCAGGTTGGTACTGTAGTGGAGTGTGTAGATGCCAGGTTGGTACTGTAGTGGAGTGTGTAGATGCCAGGTTGGTACTGTAGTGGAGTGTGTAGATGCCAGGTTGGTACTGTAGTGGAGTGTGTAGATGCCAGGTTGGTACTGTAGTGGAGTGTGTAGATGCCAGGTTGGTACTGTAGTGGAGTGTGTAGATGCCAGGTTGGTATTGTAGTGGAGTGTGTAGATGCCAGGTTGGTACTGTAGTGGAGTGTGTAGATGCCAGGTTGGTACTGTAGTGGAGTGTGTAGATGCCAGGTTGGTACTGTAGTGGAGTGTGTAGATGCCAGGTTGGTACTGTAGTGGAGTGTGTAGATGCCAGGTTGGTACTGTAGTGGAGTGTGTAGATGCCAGGTTGGTACTGTAGTGGAGTGTGTAGATGCTTGTAGTGGAGTGTGTAGATGCCAGGTTGGTACTGTAGTGGAGTGTGTTGATGCCAGGTTGGTACTGTAGTGGAGTGAGTAGTTGACAGGTTTGTAGTGTAGAAGTGTGTGTAGATGCCAGGTTGGTACTGTAGTGGAGTGTGTAGATGCCAGGTTGGTACTGTAGTGGAGTGTGTAGATGCCAGGTTGGTACTGTAGTGGAGTGTGTAGATGCCAGGTTGGTACTGTAGTGGAGTGTGTAGATGCCAGGTTGGTACTGTAGTGGAGTGTGTAGATGCCAGGTTGGTACTGTAGTGGAGTGTGTAGATGCCAGGTTGGTACTGTAGTGGAGTGTGTAGATGCCAGGTTGGTACTGTAGTGGAGTGTGTAGATGCCAGGTTGGTAGTGGAGTGTGTAGATGCCAGGTTGGTACTGTAGTGGAGTGTGTAGATGCCAGGTTGGTACTGTAGTGGAGTGTGTAGATGCCAGGTTGGTACTGTAGTGGAGTGTGTAGATGCCAGGTTGGTACTGTAGTGGAGTGTGTAGATGCCAGGTTGGTACTGTAGTGGAGTGTGTAGATGCCAGGTTGGTACTGTAGTGGAGTGTGTAGATGCCAGGTTGGTACTGTAGTGGAGTGTGTAGATGCCAGGTTGGTAGTGGAGTGTGTAGATGTAGTGGAGTGAGTAGATGCCATGTAGGTACTGTAGTGGAGTGTGTAGATGCCAGGTTGGTATTGTAGTGAAGTGTGTAGATGCCAGGTTGGTACTGTAGTGTGAGTGTACTGTAGATGCCAGGTTGGTACTGTAGTGGAGTGTGTAGATGCCAGGTTGGTACTGTAGTGGAGTGTGTAGATGCCAGGTTGGTACTGTAGTGGAGTGTGTAGATGCCAGGTTGGTACTGTAGTGGAGTGTGTAGATGCCAGGTTGGTACTGTAGTGGAGTGTGTAGATGCCAGGTTGGTACTGTAGTGGAGTGTGTAGATGCCAGGTTGGTACTGTAGTGGAGTGTGTAGATGCCAGGTTGGTACTGTAGTGGAGTGTGTAGATGCCAGGTTGGTACTGTAGTGGAGTGTGTAGATGCCAGGTTGGTACTGTAGTGGAGTGTGTAGATGCCAGGTTGGTACTGTAGTGGAGTGTGTAGATGCCAGGTTGGTACTGTAGTGGAGTGTGTAGATGCCAGGTTGGTACTGTAGTGGAGTGTGTAGATGCCAGGTTGGCACTGTAGTGGAGTGTGTAGATGCGAGGTTGGTACTGTAGTTGAGTGTGTTATGCCAGGTTGGCACTGTAGTGGAGTGTGTAGATGCCAGGTTGGTACTGTAGTGGAGTGTGTAGATGCCAGGTTGGTACTGTAGTGGAGTGTGTAGATGCCAGGTTGGTACTGTAGTGGAGTGTGTAGATGCCAGGTTGGTACTGTAGTGGAGTGTGTAGATGCCAGGTTGGTACTGTAGTGGAGTGTGTAGATGCCAGGTTGGTATTGTGTAGATGCCAGGTTGGTACTGTAGTGGAGTGTGTAGATGCCAGGTTGGTACTGTAGTGGAGTGTGTAGATGCCAGGTTGGTACTGTAGTGGAGTGTGTAGATGCCAGGTTGGTACTGTAGTGGAGTGTGTAGATGCCAGGTTGGTACTGTAGTGGAGTGTGTAGATGCCAGGTTGGTACTGTAGTGGAGTGTGTAGATGCCAGGTTGGTACTGTAGTGGAGTGTGTAGATGCCAGGTTGGTACTGTAGTGGAGTGTGTAGATGCCAGGTTGGTACTGTAGTGGAGTGTGTAGATGCCAGGTTGGTACTGTAGTGGAGTGTGTAGATGCCAGGTTGGTACTGTAGTGGAGTGTGTAGATGCCAGGTTGGTACTGTAGTGGAGTGTGTAGATGCCAGGTTGGTACTGTAGTGGAGTGTGTAGATGCCAGGTTGGTACTGTAGTGGAGTGTGTAGATGCCAGGTTGGTACTGTAGTGGAGTGTGTAGATGCCAGGTTGGTATTGTAGTGGAGTGTGTAGATGCCAGGTTGGTACTGTAGTGGAGTGTGTAGATGCCAGGTTGGTACTGTAGTGGAGTGTGTAGATGCCAGGTTGGTATTGTAGTGGAGTGTGTAGATGCCAGGTTGGTATTGTAGTGGAGTGTGTAGATGCCAGGTTGGTACTGTAGTGGAGTGTGTAGATGCCAGGTTGGTACTGTAGTGGAGTGTGTAGATGCCAGGTTGGTACTGTAGTGGAGTGTGTAGATGCCAGGTTGGTACTGTAGTGGAGTGTGTAGATGCCAGGTTGGTACTGTAGTGGAGTGTGTAGATGCCAGGTTGGTACTGTAGTGGAGTGTGTAGATGTCAGGTTGGTACTGTAGTGTAGTGTGTAGATGCCAGGTTGGTACTGTAGTGGAGTGTGTAGATGCCAGGTTGGTACTGTAGTGGAGTGTGTAGATGCCAGGTTGGTACTGTAGTGGAGTGTGTAGATGCCAGGTTGGCACTGTAGTGGAGTGTGTAGATGCCAGGTTGGTACTGTAGTGGAGTGTGTAGATGTTGGTACTGTAGAGTGCCAGTTTGGTACTATAGTGTAGTGTGTAGATGCCAGGTTGGTAGTGGAGTGTGTAGATGCCAGGTTGGTACTGTAGTTGAGTGTGTAGATGCCAGGTTGTTACTGTAGTCGAGTGTGTAGATGCCAGGTTGGTATTGTGTGTAGTGCCAGGTTGGTAGTGTTGGTACTGTAGTGGAGTGTGTAGATGCCAGGTTGGTACTGTAGTGGAGTGTGTAGATGCCAGGTTGGTACTGTAGTGGAGTGTGTAGATGCCAGGTTGGTACTGTAGTGGAGTGTGTAGATGCCAGGTTGGTACTGTAGTGGAGTGTGTAGATGCCAGGTTGGTACTGTAGTGGAGTGTGTAGATGCCAGGTTGGTACTGTAGTGGAGTGTGTAGATGCCAGGTTGGTACTGTAGTGGAGTGTGTAGATGCCAGGTTGGTACTGTAGTGGAGTGTGTAGATGCCAGGTTGGTACTGTAGTGGAGTGTGTAGATGCCAGGTTGGTACTGTAGTGGAGTGTGTAGATGCCAGGTTGGTACTGTAGTGGAGTGTGTAGATGCCAGGTTGGTACTGTAGTGGAGTGTGTAGATGCCAGGTTGGTACTGTAGTGGAGTGTGTAGATGCCAGGTTGGTAGATGCCAGGTGTAGTGGAGTGTGTAGATGCCAGGTTGGTATTTAGCAGAGTGTGTAGATGCCAGGTTGGTATTGTAGTGGAGTGTGTAGATGCCAGGTTGATAATTTAGTGGAGTGTGTAGATGCCAGGTTGGTACTGTAATGGAGTGTGTAGATGCCAGGTTGGTACTGTAATGGAGTGTGTAGATGCCAGGTTGGTACTGTAATGGAGTGTGTAGATGCCAGGTTGGTACTGTAATGGAGTGTGTAGATGCCAGGTTGGTACTGTAATGGAGTGTGTAGATGCCAGATTGGTATTGTAGTGGAGTGTGTAGATGCGAGGTTGGTATTGTAGTGGAGTGTGTAGATGCCAGGTTGGTAGTGTAGTGGAGTGTGTAGATGCCAGGTTGGTATTGTAGTGGAGTGTGTAGATGCCAGGTTGGTACTGTAGTGGAGTGTGTAGATGCCAGGTTGGTAGTAGTAGAATGTGTAGATGCCAGGTTGGTATTGTAGTGGAGTGTGTAGATGCCAGGTTGGTACTGTAGTGGAGTGTGTAGATGCCAGGTTGGTACTGTAGTGGAGTGTGTAGATGCCAGGTTGGTACTGTAGTGGAGTGTGTAGATGCCAGGTTGGTACTGTAGTGGAGTGTGTAGATGCCAGGTTGGTACTGTAGTGGAGTGTGTAGATGCCAGGTTGGTACTGTAGTGGAGTGTGTAGATGCCAGGTTGGTAGTGGAGTGTGTAGATGCCAGGTTGGTACTGTAGTGGAGTGTGTAGATGCCAGGTTGGTACTGTAGTGGAGTGTGTAGATGCCAGGTTGGTACTGTAGTGGAGTGTGTAGATGCCAGGTTGGTACTGTAGTGAAGTGTGTAGATGCCAGGTTGGTACTGTAGTGGAGAGTGTAGATGCCAGGTTGGTACTGTAGTGGAGTGTGTAGATGCCAGGTTGGTACTGTAGTGGAGTGTGTAGATGCCAGGTTGGTACTGTAGTGGAGTGTGTAGATGCCAGGTTGGTTATGTAGTGGAGTGTGTAGATGCCAGGTTGGCACTGTAGTGGAGTGTGTAGATGCTAGGGTGATAATGTAGTGGAGTGTGTAGAAGTGGAATGTGTAGATGCCAGGTTGGTACTGTAGTGGAGTGTGTAGATGCCAGGTTGGTACTGTAGTGGAGTGTGTAGATGCCAGGTTGGTACTGTAGTGGAGTGTGTAGATGCCAGGTTGGTACTGTAGTGGAGTGTGTAGATGCCAGGTTGGTACTGTAGTGGAGTGTGTAGATGCCAGGTTGGTACTGTAGTGGAGTGTGTAGATGCCAGGTTGGTACTGTAGTGGAGTGTGTAGATGCCAGGTTGGTACTGTAGTGGAGTGTGTAGATGCCAGGTTGGTACTGTAGTGGAGTGTGTAGATGCCAGGTTGGTACTGTAGTGGAGTGTGTAGATGCCAGGTTGGTACTGTAGTGGAGTGTGTAGATGCCAGGTTGGTATTGTAGTGGAGTGTGTAGATGCCAGGTTGGTACTGTAGTGGAGTGTGTAGATGCCAGGTTGGTACTGTAGTGGAGTGTGTAGATGCCAGGTTGGTACTGTAGTGGAGTGTGTAGATGCCAGGTTGGTATTGTAGTGGAGTGTGTAGATGCCAGGTTGGTACTGTAGTGGAGTGTGTAGATGCCAGGTTGGTACTGTAGTGGAGTGTGTAGATGCCAGGTTGGTACTGTAGTGGAGTGTGTAGATGCCAGGTTGGTACTGTAGTGGAGTGTGTAGATGCCAGGTTGGTACTGTAGTGGAGTGTGTAGATGCCAGGTTGGTATTGTAGTGGAGTGTGTAGATGCCAGGTTGTTACCAGGTTGTAGTGGAGTGTGTAGATGCCAGGTTGGTACTGTAGTGGAGTGTGTAGATGCCAGGTTGGTATTAGTAGTGTGTAGATGCCAGGTTGTAGTATGCCAGGTTGGTACTGTAGTGGAGTGTGTAGATGCCAGGTTGGTACTGTAGTGGAGTGTGTAGATGCCAGGTTGTCACTGTAGTGGAGTGTGTAGATGCCAGGTTGGTATTGTAGTGGAGTGTGTAGATGCCAGGTTGGTACTGTAGTGGAGTGTGTAGATGCCAGGTTGGTACTGTAGTGGAGTGTGTAGATGCCAGGTTGGTACTGTAGTGGAGTGTGTAGATGCCAGGTTGGTACTGTAGTGGAGTGTGTAGATGCCAGGTTGGTACTGTAGTGGAGTGTGTAGATGCCAGGTTGGTAGTGTAGTGGAGTGTGTGTGTGTAGATGCCAGGTTGGTACTGTAGTGGAGTGTGTAGATGCCAGGTTGGTACTGTAGTGGAGTGTGTAGATGCCAGGTTGGTACTGTAGTGGAGTGTGTAGATGCCAGGTTGGTACTGTAGTGGAGTGTGTAGATGCCAGGTTGGTACTGTAGTGGAGTGTGTAGATGCCAGGTTGGTACTGTAGTGGAGTGTGTAGATGCCAGGTTGGTACTGTAGTGTAGAGTGTAGATGCCAGGTTGGTACTGTAGTGGAGTGTGTAGATGCCAGGTTGGTACTGTAGTGGAGTGTGTAGATGCCAGGTTGGTACTGTAGTGGAGTGTGTAGATGCCAGGTTGGTACTGTAGTGGAGTGTGTAGATGCCAGGTTGGTACTGTAGTGGAGTGTGTAGATGCCAGGTTGGTACTGTAGTGGAGTGTGTAGATGCCAGGTTGGTACTGTAGTGGAGTGTGTAGATGCCAGGTTGGTACTGTAGTGGAGTGTGTAGATGCCAGGTTGGTACTGTAGTGGAGTGTGTAGATGCCAGGTTGGTACTGTAGTGGAGTGTGTAGATGCCAGGTTGGTACTGTAGTGGAGTGTGTAGATGCCAGGTTGGTACTGTAGTGGAGTGTGTAGATGCCAGGTTGGTACTGTAGTGGAGTGTGTAGATGCCAGGTTGGTACTGTAGTGGAGTGTGTAGATGCCAGGTTGGTACTGTAGTGGAGTGTGTAGATGCCAGGTTGGTACTGTAGTGGAGTGTGTAGATGCCAGGTTGGTACTGTAGTGGAGTGTGTAGATGCCAGGTTGGTACTGTAGTGGAGTGTGTAGATGCCAGGTTGGTACTGTAGTGGAGTGTGTAGATGCCAGGTTGGTAGGTTGGTACTGTAGTGGAGTGTGTAGATGCCAGGTTGGTATTGTAGTGGAGTGTGTAGATGCCAGGTTGGTACTGTAGTGGAGTGTGTAGATGCCAGGTTGTAGTAGGAGTGTGTAGATGCCAGGTTGGTATTGTAGTGGAGTGTTTAGATGCCAGGTTGGTATTGTAGTGGAGTGTGTAGATGCCAGGTTGGTACTGTAGTGGAGTGTGTAGATGCCAGGTTGGTATTGTAGTGGAGTGTGTAGATGCCAGGTTGGTACTGTAGTGGAGTGTGTAGATGCCAGGTTGGTACTGTAGTGGAGTGTGTAGATGCCAGGTTGGTACTGTAGTGGAGTGTGTAGATGCCAGGTTGGTACTGTAGTGGAGTGTGTAGATGCCAGGTTGGTACTGTAGGTGAGTGTGTAGATGCCAGGTTGGTACTGTAGTGGAGTGTGTAGATGCCAGGTTGGTACTGTAGTGGAGTGTGTAGATGCCAGGTTGGTACTGTAGTGGAGTGTGTAGATGCCAGGTTGGTACTGTAGTGGAGTGTGTAGATGCCAGGTTGGTACTGTAGTGGAGTGTGTAGATGCCAGGTTGGTACTGTAGTGGAGTGTGTAGATGCCAGGTTGGTACTGTAGTGGAGTGTGTAGATGCCAGGTTGGTACTGTAGTGGAGTGTGTAGATGCCAGGTTGGTATTGTAGTGGAGTGTGTAGATGCCAGGTTGGTACTGTAGTGGAGTGTGTAGATGCCAGGTTGGTACTGTAGTGGAGTGTGTAGATGCCAGGTTGGTACTGTAGTGGAGTGTGTAGATGCCAGGTTGGTATTGTAGTGGAGTGTGTAGATGCCAGGTTGGTACTGTAGTGGAGTGTGTAGATGCCAGGTTGGTATTGTAGTGGAGTGTGTAGATGCCAGGTTGGTACTGTAGTGGAGTGTGTAGATGCCAGGTTGGTACTGTAGTGGAGTGTGTAGATGCCAGGTTGGTATTGTAGTGGAGTGTGTAGATGCCAGGTTGGTACTGTAGTGGAGTGTGTAGATGCCAGGTTGGTACTGTAGTGGAGTGTGTAGATGCCAGGTTGGTATTGTAGTGGAGTGTGTAGATGCCAGGTTGGTATTGTAGTGGAGTGTGTAGATGCCAGGTTGGTATTGTAGTGGAGTGTGTAGATGCCAGGTTGGTATTGTAGTGGAGTGTGTAGATGCCAGGTTGGTATTGTAGTGGAGTGTGTAGATGCCAGGTTGGTATTGTAGTGGAGTGTGTAGATGCCAGGTTGGTACTGTAGTGGAGTGTGTAGATGCCAGGTTGGTATTGTAGTGGAGTGTGTAGATGCCAGGTTGGTATTGTAGTGGAGTGTGTAGATGCCAGGTTGGTATTGTAGTGGAGTGTGTAGATGCCAGGTTGGTATTGTAGTGGAGTGTGTAGATGCCAGGTTGGTATTGTAGTGGAGTGTGTAGATGCCAGGTTGGTACTGTAGTGGAGTGTGTAGATGCCAGGTTGGTATTGTAGTGGAGTGTGTAGATGCCAGGTTGGTATTGTAGTGGAGTGTGTAGATGCCAGGTTGGTACTGTAGTGGAGTGTGTAGATGCCAGGTTGGTACTGTAGTGGAGTGTGTAGATGCCAGGTTGGTATTGTAGTGGAGTGTGTAGATGCCAGGTTGGTACTGTAGTGGAGTGTGTAGATGCCAGGTTGGTACTGTAGTGGAGTGTGTAGATGCCAGGTTGGTACTGTAGTGGAGTGTGTAGATGCCAGGTTGGTACTGTAGTGGAGTGTGTAGATGCCAGGTTGGTATTGTAGTGGAGTGTGTAGATGCCAGGTTGGTACTGTAGTGGAGTGTGTAGATGCCAGGTTGGTATTGTAGTGGAGTGTGTAGGTGCCAGGTTGGTATTGTAGTGGAGTGTGTAGATGCCAGGTTGGTACTGTAGTGGAGTGTGTAGATGCCAGGTTGGTATTGTAGTGGAGTGTGTCGATGCCAGGTTGGTACTGTAGTGGAGTGTGTAGATGCCAGGTTGGTATTGTAGTGGAGTGTGTAGATGCCAGGTTGGTATTGTACTTGCTTGTGTAGATGCTAGGTTGATAATGTAGTGGAGTGTGTGGATGCCAGGTTGGTATTGTAGTGGAGTGTGTGGATGCCAGGTTGGTATTGTAGTGGAGTGTGTAGATGCCAGGTTGGTATTGTAGTGGAGTGTGTAGATGCCAGGTTGGTATTGTACGGACCATACTTGTAGTTTGTCCAGATCACCTTGTAATCTTAACTGATCCTCTCCCACTTGTATTCTCCTCATCAATTTCACGTCATGAGCGAACAGTGACACTTCTGAATCTATTCCTTCCACCATGTCATTCACGTATACAAGAAACAGCACCGGGCCTAGGACTGAACCTTATAGAACCCCACTCGACACATTCGCCCACTCCGACACTTCAGCACGTACCAACACACGTTGTTTCCTTCCTGTCAGGTATTCCCTGATCCATTGCAGTACTTTCCCCTTTATTCCTGCCTGCTCCTCTAACTTTTGCACCAGTCTCTTGTGTGGTACTGTGTCTAAAGCCTTCTTGCAATCTAAAAAGATGCAATTTACCCATCCCTTTCTTTCCTTTCTTACTTCTGTTTTATTATCTCAGAACTCAAGTAAATTTGTGACACAGGATTTCCAATCTCTGAAGCCATGCTGACTGTCATGTATTAGCCCAATCTTTTCAATGTGTTCCACTACTTTTCTCCTGATAATCTTCTCCATGATTTTACATACTATGCAAGTCACTGACACTGGTCTGTAGTTTAATGCTGTCTGTCTGTCCCCTTTCTTAAAAATTGGAACTACATGTGCTGTCTTCCACGCCTCAGGCAACTGCCCTGTTTCAATAGATTTACTGAAGATTGCTGCGTGTCGATGTGTGTCGATGCCAGATAGGTAATGTAGTGGAGTTTGTAGATGCCAGGTTGGTATTGTAGTGTAGTGTGTAGGTGCCAGGTTGGTATTGTAGTGAAGTGTGTAGGTGCCAGATAGGTAATGTAGTGGACTTTGTAGATGCCAGGTTGGTACTGTAGTGGAGTGTGTAGATACCAGGTTGGTATTGTAGTGAAGTGTGTAGATGCCAGGTTGGTACTGTAGTGGAGTGTGTAGATGCCAGGTTGGTATTGTAGTTGAATGTGTAGATTGTAGTGTGTGGTATGCTGTAGTGGAGTGTGTAGATGCGGGTGAGGTGCCAGGTTGGTATTGGGAAGTATTCGAGCCAGATAGGAATGTAGTTTGGAGGGTTGGTTGTGTGGTGGGGGGGGGGTTTTGTGGGGGTCGTCGATGCAGTAGAAGTGGAGTTTGTAGATAGGTTGGCTTTGGGGAGGAGATGCCAGGTTTTTGTGGGGTGTAGATGCCATTGGGGCATGGGTGGGATGCCGGGTTGGTATTGTGTGGAAATTTAGATTCCAGGTTGGATTGAGGGGGGTGGCTGGGATTGAGTGGATGGATCCGGGTTTGGGTATTGCGGAAGTGAATTTCCAGGTTGGTACGTGGGAGTGTGAGATGCAAATTTGGGTTTTATGGGGTGTGAGTCCGGTTTACTTAGTAAGGTGTAAATTGGGTTGTGTTAGTGTGAAAGGCAATTGGATTGAGGGGGGGGGGCAGATTGGTATTGGGCGGGATAGATGCCTGTTAATATTGTAGTGGGGGAAACCCGGGTTTTTGTTGAGGGGAAATTGTGATCCCAGTTTTACCGAGGGGGAGTAGATGCCGGTTGCTTCTGAGGGGGGGGTAGATGCCAGGTTGGTATTGTAATGAAGTGTAGATGAGGTTGATATTATAGTTTTTAGAGCGGTTTTGTTTGAGGGAAGAATGGGTTTGGTATTGTGGGGGGGCAGACCAGGTTGGTACTGTGGGGGTGTAGATGAAGGGTTGTTTGAAATGGGTGCGTTGATGCCGGTTGATTGGGGGAATGTGGATCCCGGGTTTCCCGGGTAGAGGGGAGATGCGGGGTTGGGTTTGTAGGGGTGGGGGGATGCCAGGGGATTTTGGGGTTGGTTTATGTTGGTATTTTAGCGGGTCCCAGACGGTTGGATGTAGGGGGTGTAGATGGGTTGCTATTGTAGGGAAGTGTAGATGAAGGTTGGTATTTAATAAAATGTAGATCCCGGGTTGGGAAATGGAGCTTTAGATGCTAGGCTGGTATTGTAGTGGAGGATCCCAGGTTTTATTGTATGGAATGTTTAGATCCCGGTTGGTATTGGTGGGTGTGTAGATGCTGGGTTGGTTTGTAGTGGAATGTTTAGATGCCGGGTTGGTAAGGATGTGAGTCCCTTGGTTTTAGTGGGTCATAGATGCCAGGGGGAGAGTGGAAGGGAATGCCAGGTTGGGTAGAGTGGGGTTTTAGATGCCGGGTTGGTATTGTGGGGGGCATGTGGGTTGGTTTGTATGGGTGTGTGTTTATTGGGATTGAAGGGAGGGATGCCTTTTTGGGAGTAAAGGTGGATGCCAGGTTGGTATTGTTAAGTGTGGCCGTTGGTTTGTATAATGGTAGATGCCAGAAGGAAATTGGGGGGTTTTGTAGATCCCAGGTTGGTTTGTGTGAGTGTGTAGGTCCCATTTTATTGTGTAAGTTTTTTGATCCAGATAGGTAATGTCGGGTTTTTAGATGCCATTGGGTGTGTTGTGTAGGTGCCGGGTTTGGGTTTTGAGTGAAGTTTTCGTGCCAAAAGGAAATGTGTGATTTTGAAATCAGTTGGATTGTGTGTGGTGTGGGTGCCAGGTTTATTTTGGGTTTGAAGTGTAGGTGCCAGATGGAAATGTGGACTTTGTAGATGGGGTTGGTTTGGTGAAGTTTTAGATGCCAGGTTTACTGTGGAGTGTGTGGGGATGCCAGGGGGTTTGTAGTGAAGTGTGTGCCGGGTTGGGATGGGAGTGTGTAGTGCCGGGTTTGGGTTTTGGGGCAATGGGGATTCCAGGTTGGTATTGTAGTGGAGTTTTAGATGCTGTTGGATTGTAGTGGGGTGTGATGCCGGGTTTGGTATTGGGGGAATTTGTAGATTCCAGGTTGGTATTGAGGGAGTTTTGGGATGCTGTTGGTATTGTGGGGGGTGTAAAACCAGTTTATGGTAAAGTTGAAATGCCGGGTTTGGGTATTGAAGGGGAGGAGATGTAGGTTGGGAGTGGGTGTGTAGTGCTGGGTTTATTTGGGTGTGTAGATTGTTGGATTGAGGGGAGTGTAGAGGAAGGATGGCATTGTAGTGGAATGTAGTTTCCAGGTTTGGTATTTAGTGGAGTGTAGATCTGGGTTTTATTGTAGTGGGGGTTTTTGCGGGGTTGGGTTTTGTGGGGTGAGATGTTTTGGGTTTGTAGTGGAGGTAGATGCCAGGTTGGTTTGTGGGGGAATGTAGTTCCCAGGTTGGTTTGTAGTGGGTGTGTGCTAGGTTGGTATTGTGGGGAGTTTTGGGATGCTGGTTGGTTTGTAGGGGTGTGTAGATGGGTTGGTTTAGTGGGGTAGTTTGGGGTTTGGGTTTGTAGGGGGGTAGATGCGGGGTTGGGTTTTAAGGGAGTGTTTGATGCTGGGTTGGTAGTAGTGGAGGTGTAGATGCTAGGTTTATTGTAGGGGTGTGGATGCGGGTTGGTTTTTTGGGGAGGGTTAGATGTTTTTGGTAGGGGGAGTGGGGTCTAGCTTGGTATTGTGGAGTGAGTTTGGGGTTGATTTTTAGTGGAAATGTGATGCCGGGTTGGTATTGTAATAGGGGGAGATGACAGGTTGTTTTTTAAAAGGGGGAGTCAGGTTGGATTGGGAATTTTTGGATCCCGGGTTGGTTTTTTAGAGAATGTAGATGTGGGTTGGTATTGTAGTGAAGTTTGTAGATCCCAGGTTGGATTGTAATGGGGTGGAGCCAGGTTGGTTTTGAATGAGTTTTAGACCCGGTTGGATTGCGGGAAATGTAGTGCCGGGGGATTGTAATGGGGTGTAGATGACGGGTTTTTTTTTGGGAGGTGGGATGTTAGGTTGGTATTGTAGTAAAGTTTGTGAGCCAGGTTTTGAAATGGGGTGTAGAGCCATGTTTTTTTAATGGGTGTGTAGATGCCGGGGGGTTTGCAGTTATTTAGATGCCGGTTGGTTTGGGGGAATATGTAGATGCAGGTTGGATTGAGTTTTGTAGATGCCGGTTGGTATTTTAGTAGAATGTGTAGATGCCCGGTTGGTATTGTTCGAAGTTTGTAGACCCAGTTTTATTGCAGGGGTGTAGTATTTGGATTGTAATGGAGGTGTAGATCCAGGGGGTATTGCGTTAGTGTTTGAGGGGGTTGGGGTTGGGTGAATAGTAGATGTCTTTTTTTGAGTGAAGTTTGAATGCCAGGTTGGTATTTTAGTAGAATGTAGAGGGGTTTTTGGGTTTTGGGTGGTTTTAGATGCCAGGTTGGTTTGTAGGGGAATGTATCACCTATATGTCCCCCATTGGTTGGGGGTGTTTCTTTAGCCCGGGCCCCGCCTTTCACTGGTCGATACTAACATTTCCCCTGCCCGTGTTTTTTGTCAACCCGCCCTGCATTTATAATTTGTTTCCATAATCCCCCAGATTATTGCCCTGAAAACCCTAAACCTAAAGAAATATTTCATCTTTCCCTATGACCACCCTTTTCAGAATTGTGTCCCTTTTTTCGATCCCTTCTGAAACATTGATCCTTGCCCACGTCGTTGCCTCTTGTATTTTATGTTGTTATCATGCCCCCCTCTTCCCTCCTATCCTCTAGTGTCATGGTTGGGTTCTAACATCTTTTTAAAAGACATACCCTAGTTCCGGACTATTCTTTTACAATTTTTTGCACTTTCCCCACCCTTGACTGTTTGATAAGTGGGGCTTCCATAATGACATGCATTTCCAGAGGGGCCTTATGTACAATGTGTAAAAGTCGTGAATGACCTTTACTCAGATGTCTAAACGCCAATTCGGTTCCCCAACTCCCTTTGCTGCGAAGTTATTTGATTGATGGCCCAGGGAATTTGTTATAATGCTTACCCAAGATCCTTTTTTTTAACCCGAGTTTGCAGCTTTGGTTTCCTAACCTGTACTCCATCTGCGGTCTTCTGTCCTTCCCAAATCTTCATGACCTTACACTTACTGGGGTTAAACTCCAGGAGCCATTTGTCGGACCATACTTGTATTTTTGTCCAGATCCCTTGTAATCTTAACTGATCCTCTCCCACTTGTATTCTCCTCATCAATTTCACGTCATGAGCGAACAGTGACACTTCTGAATCTATTCCTTCCACCATGTCATTCACGTATACAAGAAACAGCACCGGGCTTAGGACTGAACCTTATAGAACCCCACTCGACACATTCGCCCACTCCGACACTTCAGCACGTACCAACACACGTTGTTTCCTTCCTGTCAGGTATTCCCTGATCCATTGCAGTACTTTCCCCTTTATTCCTGCCTGCTCCTCTAACTTTTGCACCAGTCTCTTGTGTGGTACTGTGTCTAAAGCCTTCTTGCAATCTAAAAAGATGCAATTTACCCATCCCTTTCTTTCCTTTCTTACTTCTGTTATATTATCTCAGAACTCAAGTAAATTTGTGACACAGGATTTCCAATCTCTGAAGCCATGCTGACTGTCATGTATTAGCCCAATCTTTTCAATGTGTTCCACTACTTTTCTCCTGATAATCTTCTCCATGATTTTACATACTATGCAAGTCACTGACACTGGTCTGTAGTTTAATGCTGTCTGTCTGTCCCCTTTCTTAAAAATTGGAACTACATGTGCTGTCTTCCACGCCTCAGGCAACTGTCCTGTTTCAATAGATTTACTGAAGATTGCTGCTAATGGCACACACAGTTCCTCTGCTCCCTCTCCCAGTATCCATGTAGATATGTTATCTGGGCCCACCACCTTTGAGGTATCGAGTTCGTCTAGCAGTTTCTTCACTCTACCTTGGCTATGTGTATTGTGTCCGGCGCCTGCTGGTGCACCCTACCTACACAGATTGCTGGAAACATTCCTGACTCTATTGTGAATACTTCTCTAAATCTTTTGTTTAGTTCATCACATACTTCTTGGTCACTCTTCGTGAGCTCCCCTCCTTCTTCCCTCAGCCTGATTACCTGGTCCTTGGCTGTTGTTTTTCTCCTAATATGACTGTATAACAACTTTGGTTCAGATTTGGCTTTTGATGCTATGTCGTTCTCGTATTGCCTCTGGGCCTCTCTCCTTATCCTTGCATATTCGTTTCACCTTAAGTGCTGGTAAATCTTACATATAAACAAGTTTAGGTTAATTTTTGGATTGTATTGCTCCCAGTTTACCTTTTATATTGAAACTCGGGAAGTTGAAAAGTCGATTTTCATGCGATAATTTCTGAATGGCTCATCTTGGAGCCTTCATTCCTTAGAGCTAATTATATACATTGATAATACAAATTATAATTGGTTTCAAACTTAATGTGCTGGTGTATTTTAGGATATTCGTCCCTCTGAAATGAAAGAATTCCTCTCTACACAAATAACCTGTACATAGAAGAGAGGAGCATACGACGACGTTTCGGTCCGGCTTGAACCATTTAGAAAGTCACACTAATGAAAAGGAGAGAGAGAGGGGTATATATAGGCAGGAGGTGGTGGTAGTAGTAGTATTAGTCGAGGTAGAAGGTAGTACTGGTAGTGGAGGAGGTAGTAAGAAGGAGGAGCAAATACCCAAGGCAGAAGAAAGACAACTCAAGGGAGAAAAAGGAAAGAGGAAAGGGGAAGAGGGAGAAGAAGAAAATGGTGGAATCAGGTTAAGTCACAGGGGTTCTGAAGATTGGAACAGTTTACAATGTAGTGGGAGAGGAAGATATCTACAGAGACAAAGCCAGGACTAAGGTTCATACAAAGAAAGTTGTGTATTAGGGAAAATTCAACCAGACGGCGACTGTTAATTAAAGTTAGAAGTAGGGAAGAGTTTTAGCAGAAGACCAATCAATAGGATGACTGTGATCTCTGACGTGAAAGAAAAGAGCATTATTACTGTCGGCAAGACTTACACTACTTTTGTGCTCCCTGAGTCTGTCAGAAAGAGATCGGCCAGTTTCTCTAAAGTATTGAAGAGGACACGAGGAACAAGAAATAGAGTAGACACCAGTCGCACCTGTAGATTGAGGAGAGGTATGAACGAGATTAGCGCGAAGAGTGTTAATCTTGCAGAAAGTAAGTTTTAAGTAAATGGTCCAAGTCGGACCGAAACGTCGTTGTAAGCTCCTCTCTTCTATGTTCGGGTTATTTATGTATCGTTCCAGTCCGGTAATGTGCCTTTTTTGTTATTTATGGACCCCACAGTTAAGCATCTTATTCTTTCCAACTTTATTAATGTTCTTCCTTCTTCGTAAGAATCAGCTTCGCTTCCTACGTGACTGTCTTGCTGAACAAGGTCTGCCCCATTCCTTCTCCCATTTCCTGAAACCCAGCCCACTGGAAACTCCCTTCTTAATCATGCCAGTCTCCTACTTCAACAGTTCATTTTTTCTACTAAGTCTCAGGATGAAGATGTCTTCTTTACTCTTGGTCAGCGTCAACGTGTTCTCTTTGCGTCTTTTCCACAAGATCTCAGTAACCTTCTCTAAACCATTGCTTTTGACACTGCTCACCTGAGTTCACAAATTCACTATTCTAAACTACAAAATAAACTTCAACGTCTCTTTTCTTCCTGTATTCTGTCTCACTCTCTCAATATGAGCTTGAACTTCTTGGTTTTCGTCTTTCTTTTGCCACTTCACCTGCCTCTCGTGCTGGTATTCCCCTGATTACCTTTTATGATTCTTTTTGTCAATCTCGCTCCCGTAATCTTCCTGACTTGTCCACTTTTTGTGATGCTCTCCTTCTTGCTATTGATAGTCTGTTTTCTAAGAACCACCACCTACCGCGCCGTTACCAACTTGCCCTTTCTTCTCTTAAATCCAACACTAACATTATCATACTATCTTCTGACAAAGGTAATTCTGCAGTTACCCTTGATTGCGAGGATTACCTCCGTAAAGCTGATGTCTTACTTTCTGACTCACGTACCTACACTCCTCTCGTTTCCAAGCCTCTTGATCGCATCAAGAGTACTTTCAACAAGAAACTAAGGACTCTCTCCGACCTCTGTCCTCTTGACTTTGATCTTGTTCAACGTTTTTGTGTCATCTGTCCCTCTCTGCCCTATTTCTATGGCCTTCCCAAAACTCAAACTTGATATTCCTCTTCGTCTTATCATATCCTCTAGAGGTTCTGTCTCTTATTCTCTTGGTTCATGGCTGGCCAAAACCCTCACTCCCTTTCTTTGCACCATTTGTCCTGCCCACCTCCGACACTCTCAAGACTTCATTGAACGGGTTCGCTCTCTCCCAACCTGTAAGATGCTTAGTCTTGACGTTGAGTCCCTCTTCAAAAATGTCCCTCTTGATGATGTCCTTGATTTTCTTAGATTTACTTAGCTACTGCTAAGTACAAAGCATGGCGAAGGTACAAGAGACATCCTACCACCTATAACAGGAACTTGCACAGGCAAGCCTGTAGGCATATGGGTGACGTTCAATAGTGGGCCATTGCTAAATGGGAGGTAGACACTAAAAGAAAGCTAGCATCAGGTAGGGTAGGCTCCAAAACCTGGTGGTCCCTGGTCAAGGACAGTCACGGTTATCTGCCTGATGAACTCATTCCACCTCTAAATCGACAGGATGGGACCACCTCTACTAGTAGTCAAGAGAAGGCGGACCTCTTTCCTGAACACTTTGCTACCAAAATGCAAGTTCCTGATCCAGCAAGGGACCCTCCTTGGCTAGCTGCAAGAACTGTGTCAAAACTGTCAGTGGTGACAATAAGGCAGGAGGAAGTGTATCTCCTTCTTAAATCGCATGACCAAGAAAAGGCTGTTGGCCCAGACAAGTTGAGCCCAAGATTGTTGAGATGTGCAGACCAGCTAGCAGCACCTTTAACTAGCATCTTTCAGCACTGCCTAGTACAGTGTAAATGGCCCTCTCTATGGAAAGAGGCAAATGTAGTCCCTGTTCACAAAAAGAAGAGCAGAACAGAAATCAGCAACTACAGACCAGTGTTACTCCTGTCAATCACTGGTAAGATTCTTGAGACAATAATCTCAAGACAAATGACTGAGTTTTTGACTATGACTCACTACTTTGTGATCGTCAATATGGTTTTAGGAAAGTTTACTCTGCTGCTGATTTTTGTTAAACCTCTCCACTAAGTGGCACCAGTCAGAAAGCAGCAACTTCACTCTGGCTGTACCCTTCTCCAGAAATTCACTCCATCTGAAATCATATATACTCAGGATGACTCGAGTATGGAACACATTCGTACAGCATAATGATGTCAACGAGATAAAGTCAGTTGATCAAATGAAAATGCTGGCCCGCAGATGGCTCCAATTTCATCCTGTTCCCTACTTGTATGTCTCATAACAATAAAAATGCTTTCAAATGAGCTGATGTAGGTAACAGCTCTTAGCTTACCAATAAAGTTAGGAATCCTTAACTTGTAAATAGCTTGTCAATAAAGCTAGGGATCCTTAACCATTCAAACCCTGTGTAGAAAGAAAAAAAGAGAAGGCCCATGGGGGTTTCTTCATCTCCCTATGCCTACTGATGTCTTTCTTGATCTTATCCGCCTCTGTGTGCACTCTAATTCCTTTTCCTTCCACGCTAAATATTATTCTCAAACCTTCGGTGTGGCTATGGGCTCTCCTCTCTCTCCTGTCCTTGCTAATCTTTACATGGATTACTTCGAGACTGTTCTTCCTACCATCGATGTGCAACCTTCACTCTGGCTCCGCTATGTTGATGACATCTTGCTCTGTGGCCTCTTGACTCTAGTCTCTTCAACCATTTCTTGATGCTCTTAATAATCCTGCCCCTTCCATTAAGTTTATAGCTGAGTGGGAATCTAATTCCTTGCTTCCTATCCTTGATGTTCATGTCCACCGCTCAGATACAGGTTTTACCTTTTCCGTTTACCGCAAAACCTGTGCACAGTGGCATGTACATCCACTACTTTTCTTATCATGCTTCCTCTGTCAAGAAAAGTGTTCTTATCTCCATCTTTCTCCTTCCTCTCCGCATTTGTGATCCTCAGTTCCTTCAATCAGAAATTTCTACTCATAATTCATTTTCCCGTCTTGGCTACCCTTCCCATTTCATAGACTCTGCCTTCTCACGTGCTAAACGTAATTCCTACTCTCCCAAACTCTCTACTCCTGGGAACTCTTCTGTCCTCTGCCTTCCCTACATTTCCGGTCTTTCTAATCTCAACAATTCTCTCCGTTCCTTAGACATCAAACTTACTTTCCGCCAGACTAACACTCTTCACACTAACCTCGTTCATACCTCTCCTCCCTCTACAGATGTTCCTGGTGTCTACTCTATTTCTTGCTCCTCCTGTCCTCTTGAATACTTTTGAGAAACTGGCTGATCTGTTTCTGACAGGCTTAGGGAACACAAAAATAGTGTTAGGCTTGCCAGAGATCACAGTCATGCTATTGACTGGTCTTCTGCTAAAACTGTCTTCCCTACTTCCAACTTTAGCAGTCGCCGTCTGGTTGAATCCTCCCTAATACACAACTTTCCATGTATGAATCTTAGTCCTGGCTTCGTCTCTGTAGATGCCTTCCTCTCCCACTACATTGTAAAATGGTCCAAACTTCAGAACACCCGTGACTTAACATGATTCCTCCTTTTTCTTTTTCTCCCTCTTCTCCTTTCTTCTTTCCTTTTTTCTCCTTTGGGTTGTCTTTTTTCTGACTTGCGTATTTGTCCCTTTATTTATTTACCCCCATCCTCGGTGTTCTTGCTCTTACCCTCTGTGGGCACCTAGCTCCCTTGCAGTGCTCCTCTTTCTTAGTATCTGACTGGCTCCTCCTCCTCCTTACTACCTCCCCCACCACTAGCACTACCTTCTACCTCCACTACTACTACTACTACTACTACTACTACTGCCTCCTGCCTATATATACCCCTCCCTCTCTCCTTTTCGCTATTGTGACTTTGTAAATGGTCCAAGTCGGACCGAAACATCGTCGTAAGCTCCTCTCTTCTATATGCGGGTTATTTGTGTATCGTTACAGTCACGGTATTGTGCCTTTTTTTTTTCTTTTTTTTTTTTTGTTAATTCCTCTCTAGGTTGACTTCAAGGCATACGCTTCTTAGGTCAAAATTTTAATTAGTTTAGGGCTGTGTAAATCCTAATTTACGTTTTTTAATAAAAAATGGAATATTAGTTTCCTTGTAATAACTTGGAAATTCCAAATTTTATTTGTTTTAAACCAGCAACGCTGATAGCTGACTGCATTACAAATATATGTCATAGTCGGCACTAATATTTCCACCAGAACTGACGTTCAGAGGCCCAGAGTTATGCAACATGGGAATATATTCCACTGATGACGTAGTGACCAAAATTCGTCTAGGTGTTAGGTATCCTCAAAGAGGTACATTTAAAAGGCTGCCTGATCGTTTTCTTCCAAGTTTTCACTTGGAAAGTTTATTTTAGTTTATTGTTGTATTTGTCTTAATTTGTGATTTTTTTTGTGATGATCTGTGAATAGCAAAACTGTTTCACTTCAAATATTCACTGGGTTATTTTGAAGTATTTTTTTTTTAACCTGCACTGAGGTATATGGGACTGTGGTTGTGTGATATGGGAATATCTTTCTCGGTTCATGCAACGTCTCAACTCCCTCTAATTTTTATTATTATTATTATTATTATTATTATTATTATTATTATAACTAAATAATTTTACCTTTACTATTGCTTATAACAAATCACATGTACATCATTTGGGTATAATATATATGTCACAATCCACTCAGCTTAGTGAATGGGGACAGTGTGTGTGTCTGCCCTTTATATGTAAATATACGTGACTGAAGATTCTGGCGTGGGTAGGCTGTGAGCTGCCCATGTCTGTACCCCTGTGTGGTCGATGTGAAGTTATCGAAATACTAGGTTAAGCAATTTGCATCTAAGTCTAACTTATGCACTGATAAAAGAGCTTGCATATTGACCTTATGAGACTCCTTCACTAACATAGTCTAATAATTAAGAGTTAGTAGTGGAAATGTGACAACGTTTTAACAACCATAGAATAACTGGGAAAAAGTAAACCAAGAACTTTCAGACATATCTTGGGAATCAGACATGAGCACCTTAAATCCTCAGCAATGCCTAGAGAAGTTGAATATAGAAGCATACAAGGTTTGTATGAAGCACTTACAATTCGGAAAACCCAGAAGAAGATGGGATATATAAAGGGAGCATGGGAGATGGTACAGATGATGACAACTGGTTATTGAATTGCTTAAAAACACAAATATGTTGCAACAAAGGAAAGATAGTTTTAGCCGAGAGATCACTGAATTAGAGCAAAACTCCGGATGTCATACTTAACACAAGAAATCGAAAGGGAACAAAGGGCCATACTAGATGTTGAAAGAAACATAAGATATTTCAGTTCCTAAACAAAATCCAAGCTAAGAACTACCTGTTGAATTGGACCATTATTGAGAGGAGATTTGTATACTGACGACGAACAGGAAATTAGTGAAATCCTAAGAGAACAGTATGAGTCGGTGTTCAGCAACCCACTAAATGACAGCAAGATAGAAAATGCAAAAATATTTTTCACTCCAGCAGTTGGCAGCGCAGACAAACTAACTGACATTACTACAAATCCCATAACTTTTGAAAAAAAAAATGGATAACATGCCCATTCACTCAGCACCTGGACATGATTCATGGAATGCCTGTTTATAAAGAAGTGCAAAGTACAACTAGCACGAACCCTCAGTATTCTTTGGAGAACGTGCTTAGATTTTACGGTGTCCCGTGGCCTGATCCCTAAAGTTCTAGCTTCACAAAGTGAGGGCGTGCTTTCGATTCCCAGCGAGGGTAGAAACATTGGGCGTGTTTCTTTACAGCGGTTGTCTGTGTTCACCCATCAGTAAAATGAATACCTAGGAGTTAGTTGACTGGTGTGGGTCGCATCCTGGGACAAGAACCTAATTTGCTCGAAATGCTCTGCATAATAAGCAGCTTTCTATATAGTAGTATTTCATTGATGTCAGCTAGGCCTGTAGTCCATGTACATGTACTTGTAGTAAATAAAGATATTATATTATCTAGGTGATATACCAGAGGCCTACTACCTTTGCATAAGGGAGGTAGTAGAGCACTAGTTAAAAATTACAGACCTGTTGTACTAACGTCTCACATAAAAAATCTTCGAAAGAGTGATGAGACGTCAGATTACAATTTTCATGCACCAGCACAACTAACATAACCAGAACCAGCATGGTTTTAGAGCAGGACGATCATGCCTGTCACAGCTGCTGAACCATTATAACAGAATTACGTAGGCATTGGAAGACGACCAAAACGCAGATGCGATTTACTCAGATTTTGCAAAGGCGTTTGTTTGACAAATGCGATCATGGGATGATAGCTCAAAAATGAGGGCCATGGGCATTATGGGAAAGGTAGGAAGATGGATTTTCGGTTTCTTAACACACCGATGACAAAAAGTAGTAGTAAACAGAGCAAGATCTAGCATCAGCGAGGTAGAAAACTCAGCACCCCAAGACACTGTCCTGGCACCTCTGTTGTTTCTCATCCTCACAGCAGAGACAGATAAAAACACCCATCACACTTTTGTATCATCATTTGCAAATGACAACAAAATAAGCACGAAAGTCACTACGGTAGAGGACACTGAAAAATTACAGGAAGACACAAGGAAGATTTTCTAGTGGGTAGTGGAGAACAACATGACATTCAATGGTGATTGATAAGTTCCAGTTGCTAAGGTATGGAAATAATGACAACTTAAAAGCAACACTATATACAAAACTTAAGTGGGTCACCAAATAGAACGAAAAGAACCCGTAAAAGACTTGGGAATAATTATGTCAGCTGACCTTTCTTTTGAAGATCATAACAAGACAAAGATCACGAAAGCCAGGAAGATGACGGGGTGAGTATTGAGAACTTTCAAAACAAAGGAAATAATGTCGATAGTGACATTCTTCAAATCGTTAGTGCTCCGTCATTCAGTCTATTGCTCAGTGCTGATGGCCCCGTTCAAAGCAGGAGAAATATCAGAGCTGGAACAAATACAGAGATCGTTTACTGTTCACACTGAGTCAGTAAAGCACCTAAATTACTGGGAACTTCTAAATGTTCAACATGTACTTATTGAAGCGGATGAAAGAGAGATACATGTTAATATATACATGGAAAGTACTCGAGGGTCTGGTCCCAAATCTGCACACTGCCGTAACAACATACTGGAGTGAGAGATATGGGAGGAAATGCAAAATTAACTAAGTGGTGCAGGGGTGCGATGGGGATAATAAGGGAACACTGTATCAACATCCGGGGTCCCAGACTATTCAACTATTCTGATATCTTACCAGAAGATATCAGAAAGACGGCTGGAACATGTGTAGAAACCTTCAAGAGGAAACTGGACAAGTATCTTCACCAGGTGCCAGATCAGCCAGGCTGTGATGGATATGTGGGGCAACAGGCCTCCAGCTGCAACAGCCTGGTTGACCAGGCAAGCACCAGACGAGCCTGGCTTATGGCCGGGCTCCGAGAATAGTGAAACTCTCGAAACACTTCAAAGGTATATCAAAGGTAAAGGTCTATGTTGGATAGGCTCATATATTACAGGTCTCCTCTTCTTGCACTATATCTGTCCATCCCCTTCCCTAAGACTTAAGAATAACGGGAAATCAACTAACTTGATTTACCACACTAGGAGCCGGCCCCTGTTTAACCTTCTCTAACAAGGTCATAGTCTATGGCTCAACTGATACATTGTCTAGCCACCTTGGCCGTCTAGCACTGGGGTCGTGAGGTGGCTCCTTTTGTTATTCTAGGTGGGCAATTCAATGTAAGTGTCATTAAACTGTCTGTGGCTCTGGCATGCATTGTGCCAGTGGTATTGGTTCCACAGCACCGTTTTCCTCGTTTTTTGAGGGGATTCCTTGGTCTGGTAGGCCAGACCAAGGAATTACAAACTGAGTGTCCCTGGTTCGATCCTTTGGCAAAGGAAACGTTGGGCGTGTTTCCTTACACCTACTATCCCTTTCACCTAGAAAGCAAGTAGGTCCCTGGGTGTAAGTCGATTGATGTGGGTCGCATCCTGGGAGACAAGATTGAAGAACCCCATTGGAAATCATACAGAAAGTCATATATGACCACTGCCTTTCTTGGGTTATTCTGAGTGGCTAACCCCTCCAGAGTAAAAAAAATCGAACAATATCTTAATGTCTTCAGAGGGTGTGAGATGGGTTGCCCATCTGGCTGGGTATTACAACCCAGGTGTCCAAATGGCCTGTTATCCTGGGTGTAAAGGGAGCAAAATAAACAGCTGAAAAGTTTTGACTTATATCATCCTTCACCAATTATATGTACACTATGTACAATGATAAGTATAGTGCACTCCACGGTAAGCAAGGCAGAATAGAAGCCACAATAAAGCAGACCGTGCTTCAACCAGCTCTAGAATGGGAATGAAAAGGGCAGACAGGAGAGTGGTACCCACATAACCTATGTGATTGCCAAAACCATCCTCTTATTGGCTGGAACCTGGTCACTAGTTGAACGACGGAGCCCCATCGTCAACTCCCAGTAACCTGGTTCGCTGGTTGGGGAAGATAGCCTGTAAATGAGGGCGTGTACATGCGCCAAATAAAGGTTACCTACTCTTTGCATGCCACACCCCCACCCCAAGAAGGCTCAGGATTAGGCTGCCACCTCCCAGTGGTAGCCGTGCCGCCATGGCACAAAATAATGTGACCGCCTTTCCTCTCCACCATCCAACTCTTAGATAGAGCTCAGCTTTTTTCGTGACAAAAAGCCAAACCCTAAACTCAGATTGAGACAGCAGTCAGTCGGGCTAGCATAGGCCCAAGATACAGGCGGACGGTAGCCTGCATCCCCTCACTGAAAAAGAACCCCACACCAGGGGATAAAAAAAAAGACCGTGGAAAGGGTTACCACAAGTAACCTAACATCCTAACCTAAGTAAATAAAATAATTAGACTCTAGATAAAGAGACTGCCAACATATTTTCTTTGCCGGCAATATGTACAATAGTAATATTATAGGGCTGCAGCCTTAGCGTCCAGTGCATGAGCCTTGTGTTGTGGTTCTTCATGGTTTGGAGATATACTAGAGGATTGTTATCACTAGACGGTGACCACCTGCGATGTCTGGCCCACATAAACATCGAAATGCTCCATAGCCAGTACCAGCGCGAGGGCTTCCTTTTCAATGGTAGAGTAAGCCCTCTGATGCGGCTGCAACTTGGCTGAAAAGAAGGCTACAGGCTGCAACTCCTCGTTCCCGTTTTGCAATAGACAGTGGTCAGTCGTCACGTGAGGTCACAGACCCTGAGCTGCTTTGGGGATTAGTGTGGACGGTTACAAAGCATGGCTTGCTTCTGCAGTGTTTTAAAAATTGAGGTTGGAGAGTTGAAGGAGGAGGTCTTGCTTCTCCAGGAGGAGATTAGGAGGCTGAAGGTCCACCTCAATGGGTCTGGGAGAGAGTGTGAGGTGGCTGGAGTTGTGGGGAATGAGGCTTCTAGCAGCGAGGTGCAGTCTGTCTCTCGCTGTGGGGAGGCTGTAGTTGGGGAGGCAGCAACGGCTACCAGCAGTGAGGAGCAGCCCAGCACCTGCTACAAGTGGCGAGTAGTTCACAGTAATGGAAGGCGCATCAGAGTAAGGAAAGTTAAGAGTGAAGATCTGAAGGTAGGAAATCGCTTCTCTGTTCTTCAGGATGAATGTACTTCAGTGGCCAGTGAAGGTAAGGGTACTACTGCCCCTGCTAATGGAGGTAAGCGCATTCTTGTGGTTGGTGACTCTCAGGTAAGATACATTGACCGTGCTTTTTGTAATAGGAATAAGAAGATGAGAGATAGAGTGTGCTTCCCTGGAGCTGGTGTTGGGGACATTGTCAACAGGCTGGATAATATCATGTCAGGTAATGGGAGCAAGCCCATTATCTGTCTCAGTGCTGGTGGAAATGATATTGGGAAGGGTAGGAGAGAAGAGCTGCTAGATAAGTACAGGTCAGCTATAGATTTCATTAAGTCTAAGGGAGGGATCCCAATCATATGTAGCATCTTGCCTAGAAGGGGAGTAGGAAATGAATGGTTGTCTAGGGCAATTGGTGTAAATTGCTGGCTAGACAGATACTGCAAGGAACTTGCAATCCCATTCATTGACAACTGGAACAACTTTTATGGCAAACATGATATGTATGCAAGGGATGGGGTACATCTCTCTGGGGCTGGGGTGGTAGCACTTGCAGACTCGATTGAGAAGGCCATTGGTGAAATGCCTATGATTTTAAACTGATGGAAGATAGAGGTATGGGTGTGTGTGGGAAACAAGCAGGTTGCAACACTTGGGTTGGAAACAGTAAATGTATAAAAGGCATTCAGCATGAAGTTATAAATAAAGACAATAGATCAGGTCAGCAAACAAAGGGGGACAGCAGAGGGCAGCAAGGGACTAGCTCCCTTAAGGTTTACTATACTAATAGCAGGAGTGTAAGAAATAAGATAGATGAGCTAAGATTAATTGCAAGTGCAGGAAACATAGATATTATTGCTATAACAGAGACCTGGCTCAATCTGAAAGATAGAGAGATGCCCTCTGAATGTCACATACAAGGCTATAAATTATTCCACACTGACAGGGTCAACAGGAAAGGTGGTGGAGTAGCGATGTATGTCAGAGACAATTTAAATTGTTGTGTTAGACAAGATATTAAATTAGAAGCGTCAGCCACTGAATCTGTTTGGTTACAGCTTCTCGAGGGCCGAGAAAAACTAATTTTGGGTGTGATTTACAGGGCCCCAAATCTTGATAGGGAGTGCAGTAAACTTCTATGGGACGAAATTCGTAAGGCATCTACATACGAAAATGTTGTGCTAATGGGAGATTTCAACTATAGACAGATTGACTGGAGCAATTTGACAGGAAATTTAGAGTCAGGTGACTTTCTTGATACGATCCAGGATTGTTTTTTAAAACAGTTTGTGACAGAGCCAACTAGGGGAAATAACCTCCTTGACTTGGTTCTTGCCAGTAGGGAAACACTAATTAATAATCTTGAGGTTAATGATGAGCTTGGGGAAAGTGATCACAAATCACTCAGTTTTAATATATCATGGAATTCCCCTAATAATGGCAATCAAGTCTCCGTCCCTGACTTTCGCTTGGCTGATTTCATAGGACTGAAAAATTACTTAGGTGGGCTGAACTGGAATGACCTGACTAAGGGTCAGGTAGGTGGTGATGGTTGCCGATATGATGCTTTCCAGGGCATAGTTCTAGCTGCTCAGTCAAATTATGTTCCAAATAGGGAAATCAGATCAAACAAAAATGATCCTAAATGGATGAACAATAGATTAAAATATCTGATTGGTCAAAAGAGAGGCATATATAGGCAAATCAAAAGAGGAGAGGGGCAATTGAGAAATCGATATATTCAGTTAAAGAGAGAAATAAAAAAGGGAATTAGAAAAGCAAAAAGAGATTATGAGGTTAAAGTTGCAAGAGAATCGAAGACTAACCCAAAAGGATTCTTTCAGGTATACAGAAGTAAGATCAGGGACAAGATAGGCCCACTCAAAAGTTCCTCGGGTCAGCTCACTGACAGTGATAAGGAAATGTGTAGAATTTTTAACACATACTTCCTCTCAGTTTTTACACAGGAGGATACCAGCGATATTCCAGTAATGATAAATTATGTAGAACAGGACGATAATAAACTGTGCACTATTAGGGTCACAAGTGACATGGTCCTTAGGCAAATAGATAAATTAAAACCTAACAAATCCCCAGGCCCTGATGAACTGTATGCAAGGGTTCTAAAGGAATGTAAAGAGGTGCTTAGCACACCTTTGGCTAATCTTTTCAACATATCACTACAAACTGGCATGGTGCCAGATAAGTGGAAAATGGCAAATGTGATACCTATTTTCAAAACAGGTGACAGGTCCTTAGCTTCGAACTATAGACCAATAAGCCTAACCTCCATAGTGGGAAAATTTATGGAATCAATAATTGCCGAGGCAGTTCGTAGCCACCTTGAAAAGCATAAATTAATCAACGAATCTCAGCATGGTTTTACAAAGGGGCGTTCCTGCCTTACGAATTTATTAACTTTTTTCACTAAGGTATTTGAGGAGGTAGATCATGGTAATGAATATGATATTGTGTATATGGACTTCAGTAAGGCTTTTGACAGGGTCCCACATCAGAGACTATTGAGGAAAATTAAAGCACATGGAATAGGAGGAGAAATTTTTTCCTGGATAGAGGCATGGTTGACAAATAGGCAGCAGAGAGTTTGCATAAATGGGGAGAAATCAGAGTGGGGAAGTGTCACGAGCGGTGTTCCACAGGGGTCAGTGTTGGGCCCCCTGCTGTTCACAATCTACATAAACGACATAGATGAGGGCATAAAGAGCGACATCGGCAAGTTTGCCGATGACACCAAAATAGGCCGTCGAATTCATTCTGACGAGGACATTCGAGCACTCCAGGAAGATTTGAATAGACTGATGCAGTGGTCGGAGAAGTGGCAGATGCAGTTTAATATAGACAAATGCAAAGTTCTAAATGTTGGACAGGACAATAACCATGCCACATATAAACTAAATAATGTAGATCTTAATATTACGGATTGCGAAAAAGATTTAGGAGTTCTGGTTAGCAGTGATCTGAAACCAAGACAACAGTGCATAAGTGTTCGCAATAAAGCTAATAGAATCCTTGGCTTCATATCAAGAAGCATAAATAATAGGAGTCCTCAGGTTGTTCTTCAACTCTATACATCCTTGGTTAGGCCTCATTTAGATTATGCTGCACAGTTTTGGTCACCTTATTACAGAATGGATATAAATTCTCTGGAAAATGTACAAAGGAGGATGACAAAGTTGATCCCATGTATCAGAAACCTTCCCTATGAGGATAGACTAAGGGCCCTGAATCTGCACTCTCTAGAAAGACGTAGAATTAGGGGGGATATGATTGAGGTGTATAAATGGAAGACAGGAATAAATAAAGGGGATGTAAATAGTGTGCTGAAAATATCTAGCCTAGACAGGACTCGCAGCAATGGTTTTAAGTTGGAAAAATTCAGATTCAGGAAGGATATAGGAAAGTACTGGTTTGGTAATAGAGTTGTGGATGAGTGGAACAAACTCCCAAGTACAGTTATAGAGGCCAGAACGTTGTGTAGCTTTAAAAATAGGTTGGATAAATACATGAGTGGATGTGGGTGGGTGTGAGTTAGACCTGATAGCTTGTGCTACCAGGTCGGTTGCCGTGTTCCTCCCTTAAGTCAATGTGACCTGACCTGACTAGGTTGGGTGCATTGGCTTAAGCCGGTAGGAGACTTGGACCTGCCTCGCATGGGCCAGTAGGCCTTCTGCAGTGTTCCTTCGTTCTTATGTTCTTATGTAAGCACAATATCATCTAGGTACGCTGCCGTGCCTTCAAGTCCTTTAATAGCCTGATGGTTAAGTTTCTGGAATGAAGAGGGGGAATTTTTCATTCCGAAGGGGGTAACTGCATTGATAATGACCTCCTGGAATTACGAAGGCAGAGATTTCCTTCGCCTTATCCGTCAAAGGTACCTGATAGTAACCTTTAAGGAGATCTAACTTGGACACAAAAGTAGCCTTACCCACAAAGTCAATTACGTCATCCAGACGAGGAAGAGGGTAAGCATCTGTGATTGTGACCTCATTCACCTTACGGTAGTCTGTACACATACGAAACCCTCCATCAGCTTTTTTAACAAGGATGCACGGTGAAGCCCATGGACTAGATGACTCCTCCACTAAACCATGCTTTAACAGAAATTCTACTTTCTGCTGAAGTAGCCTCTTCTTTTCAGGATTAGCTCTGTAGGGGGGGAGAGTTTAATAGGGTGAGTTTCCCATATCTACTTCATGATAACCTAACGTACATTTTTTCGGCACATCCGAAAAAAATATTAGGATGTGACTGTAGAAGGTCAGTTAAACTTGTTGCTTGCGTTTCAGATAGTCCCTCCATTAAAGGGCTAGGATCCTTGAGGAGAGGAGGACAGAATTAGAAAGTTTAACATTAATTTCAGAGATAGAGTGCTAAGAATCAGAGTCTTCCTCAGAGGTAGAGGACAGAGTCATTACTGGGACTTTATCTGGTGCATGAAAAGATTTTAATTGATTAATGTGGTAAGTTTTAGTTAGAGGTCTTATCAATGGGAGCTACCACATAATTTACATCAGATAATCTACTTACAATCTGCATAGGTCCCGTAAATCTAGCTTTCAAGGTGTGACCAGGTATAGGTTCCTGCACGAACAACTTGTCTCCTGGATGGAAGGAACGGAATTGTGCACTTCTGTCATTCCTCTGTTTCATCTTACTTTGAGCTGTCTTTAGGTTAGCCTTGGCTAACTGACGTGCCACCTGCAACCTTGAAGACGGGTTGTAGAGTGTTGAGCTAACGTCTTCTCCCATCCATCCTTCTTTGAGCACCCGAAGAGGACCTCGCACATTGTGCCCAAAGATCAGCTCAAACGGACTATACCCTGTAGACTCTTGCACCATTTCTAGTACTGAGAACAGCAACAAAGGTAGTGATTCATCCCAGTCTGTAGGAAAGTGCATGCAAAAAGTTCTCATCATTGTTTTTAACGTCTGATGGAATCTTTCCAAGGTGCCTTGGGACTGAGGATGATAGGCAGTGGATAGGTTGTGGATTATCCCTAGCCTAGTTAATGGTTCCCTAAATGCTTTGGCAGTGAAGTTAGTACCTTGATCACTTTGAATAGTTTTAGGAATGCCAAAACAAGAAATAAATTTGGTTAAAGCTTTGAGAATAGCTTTAGTATTAATACTGCGCATGGGAATTGCTTCAGGATATCTGGTTACTCTATCCATAATCGTAAATAAATATTGATTTCCAGACTTTGACCTAGGTAGTGGACCTACACAATCTATAATTAAATCTGCAAAAGGTTCTCCATCAGCATGTATAGGTTGGAGAGGTGCAGGTTTAATGGAATGTCCAGGTTTCCCTACTTGCTGACATTCACTGCAACACCTAATATGATGCTTCACATCCTGCTTTAATTTTATCCAATAAAATTCTTTTGTGATTTTATACAAGGTTTTTGTAATTCCTAAGTGACCTCTTAATGAAGTATTATGAGCTATATTTAATATTTGAGGTCTATACTTTGTTGGAACCACTAACCTGTCAGACAATTGCCGGCCTTCTATCTCCTTACCAGTCTCAGTGCAGATCAAATAATCGTTTTTAAGTTCATATTTGACCAGATGATCCAAAGAGGATTTACCCATGGCTGCCTGAAAAGCGAATTTTAAAGAAGGGTCCTTTCGTTGTTCCTCCCGGATGGACAGTCCCTCGGGCATGGAAACAGATATCTGGTAATCCTGCAACCTGGGAATAGGAAGGCTTGATCGGGGTCTGTTCACTTTATTTATGAGGGTCTGGCCGTTGTGCCTCATAAAACAACGTGGCTATTCCGAGAGCGGAGTCGTCCAAGGATTGGTCAACATTTTCGCCAGACAACCATTGGGATGTTGCCCGAGTTATGGCCAACACCGGAGAAGAATTAATCATTATAGGTTCAGGACACGCACTAACAGTAGTAATGTTATTACCCAGTAATAACATAGCATCTTTCATGGAGAATCCTTTTGAGACACCCACAGTCAAGTACCCAGTGTAATATTTGCACTGTACATAAATTTTATGCAAAGGGACAGAATATATAGCTCCTCCAAATGCTTCCAATAAAACAGAGGAATTCAAGGAAGTGTTCTTTGAAAGGGGTAATATTCCTTCTCTGATAAGTGAGCAATATGCTCCAGTATCTCTAAAGGTTTTGACTTCAATTGTTTCTGAGTTTTTCTGAAGGGAAATAAGACTCTTGCAATAATAAGGGGCCATACCTTTTTCTACTTCTCTCGGGGACATGTTACTAGGGATATTAGAGATTTTCCCAATGAGTTGGGGTTTACGGGGGCAGTTGGGACGGAAGCAGACGACAGGCTTGCCCTTTACTCCCTGCGGACGTTGTAACTGGTGTCGCTCTGACTGGTGTCTCTCTGGATACTGTTGTCGAGATGCACCATGAGTAATTTGTCTCTCAGCAGGTGGACCATAAGTTGAGAAGCGCGGCTCACCAGGTGACTTAGTTGGCTGACGTAGACGTTCTCCCTCCGGCTGGCACTTCATTCTACAAGGTTGGCGACCTCTGCTCATGCCAGGCTGTTGAAAAGAGACGGGACCGCTCGGACAAGGAGCGGTTAGTTTCGAAGATATCAGCCAACCTGGCTGCCTCCAATGCAGTGGTTAAGTCACGATCCTGCAGAAAGACTCGAACCTCTGGTCCCACAGACTCCAGCAGGTTATCAATCAGAATAAACTGTACCAGCTCCTCAAAGGAGGTGACACCACTTGCTTTATACCAGCTGGTAAAAGCTTTGGTTTGCTGTCTCACAAAATCCACCAGTGATTGACCAAGCTGCCGCCTGCTTAGTTTGAAAAGCTTACGGTACTTAGCTGGGATACATGTATATGCTCCCAACACTGTGGTCTTCACTACTTGATAATCAGAAAATTCAGCGTCATTGAATACTGACGTAAATTCCTGTGCCTTACCAAACAATGCTGAATGAACCAACGATGCCCAATGCTGTTCCGGCCACCTCAAGGCTCGAGCCTGATTTTCGAAGCTTTCGAAATATTGTTCTGGTTCGGCCTCATTGAAGCGGGGAACAAACTGTACTGCTTTCTGTAAACTAAAACCATTTACAGAATGCGAAAACTGCCTACTTTTTCTTTCCCTATCAAATTCTTCCCTTGCGAATGCTCTCTATTCCCTAGTCTGCTCAAGATTGATTTTTGCCAGCTCAAGTGCCAACGCCGCTGATTCACTTCTAGACAACCCTGCTGCACTAGACTGACCATTTTGCTCAGTTGGTGTATCATCTTCCTCCTGAGAGAACATAGTAGATTTTGCCCTAGCTCCCATAGAGGGAGGAGTCTGATGTGCCATCTCTTCTTCTCAAAGTTTGTCAGCAATCAGTGAACGCAGTTGCGCAGCTGTGAGCGTGCGTTTATATTTAATGCCCCTGGAACGAGCAATTTGCCAACAACGCTGTAGGGACAATTTAGGTAGGTTATGAAAAGTATATGCCGACACCGGACGTCTGACTCGTCTAGGTGGCACAAGTTATTCACTATGCACAGTATGATTGCAGAATAGCCCAACGTAATGTTATTTGCAGAACATGCTTAGCTATGCACAGTACGATTGCAGAATACCCCAACCTAACACGTTAATTTGCAGAACACTCTTAGCTATGCACAGTACGATTGCAGAATACGCATACAAGGTGGATACGCAACAGCAAAGTTGGCTGCAACTGACACGCAAAATTTGTAAAGCAATGCCAGACAGCAAGCTACACACTGTTCTACAAGACTGACCGTAGCAAAGCGAGCACACCGAACAAGCTAGTAGCGAGCTGTTGAACGATCACACAATAGCTAGGCTGACCATAACAAAGCAACTGACACGCAAAATTTGTAAAGCGTTGCCAAAGCTAATGCATTGCCAGACAGCAAGCTGCACAATGTTCCTGCTACCAGCTTCACACTAAGCTCAACCGTTTCTTTAAGTCCAGCTCCAGCTCTCGGACAGGCTACCCATATTACAACCCAGGAGTCCAAATGGCCTGTTATCCTGGGCATAGAGGGAGCAAAATAAACACAGCTGAAAAGTTTTGACTTATATTATCCTTCACCAATTATATGTACACTATGTACAGTGATAAGTATAGTGCACTCCACGGTAAGCAAGGCAGAATAGAAGCCACAAGAAAGCAGACCGTGCTTCAACCAACTCTAGAATGGGAATGACAAGGGCAGACAGGAGAGTGGTACCCACATAACCTCTGCGATTGCCAAAACCATCCTCTTATTGGCTGGAACCTGGTCACTAGTTGAACGACGGGACCCCATCGTCAACTCCCAGTAACCTGGTTCGCTGGTTGGGGGAGGTAGCCTGTAAATGAGGGTGTGTACATGCGCCGAATAAAGGTTACGTACTCTTTGCATGCCACACTGGGTTAGGGAAAGGCGGGGCTGAAGTTGCTGCTAGTATGTTTGTGATCATGTTGACTCATCATAGAGTGTATCAACTATTTGTTGACAATGTCTGCACTGAGTTATCCAGTAGCACTGGCGTATGTGATGTAGAGTGTCTTGTACTCCACCTTGTGACACTCGTAAGTGGGCTTCATTGATAATCAACTTAATTAACCAATGCTTCTTTGGTACTACGATTGGATGTACTGGGTTTAGAGCAGGTCGTTACTGCCTCTCGCCACTACTGGATCACTATACGATGCAGTGGAAGACAAAATGCATATGAAGTTTACACAGACTTTGGAAAAACCTTCGACAAGTGCAATCATGGTGTAATAGCCCACACAATGTGTGATACAGGAATAACATGAAAAGTGGGTAGATGGATCTATAACAAACAGAACAGAAAGAGTAATAGTAAATAGAATGAAGTCAGATGCGGCTACAGTGAAAAGCTCTGTTCCGCAAGGTATTGTATTCGTTCTCATCCTTTTCTTCATCCTCGTATCTGACATAGAGATCTAAGTCACAACAAAACGTTCTCCTTTTTGACGATACCAGAATTTGCATGACACTGCAAATCTCCAAGCAGACATAAACCAAGTGTTTAAATTAGCCTCAGAAAACAATATGAAGTTCCATGAGGACAAACTTCAATTACTTCGCTGTGGAAAGCTCAAGGAAATAAAAACTGGATCAGTGTATAAAGCGAATTCCAACCTCATAATAGAACAAAAAACTAATGTGAAGGACCTGGAAACAATAATGTCATAGAATCTCACTTCAAAGATCACAACAGTATCTCTAAAACATCTGCTAAGAAAATGATAATATGGTTAAAAAGAACCTTCAAAACTAGGAATACCAATCTACTGTCAAGGTAATGTGGAATATGCTACTATGACTGTATAAAGGTCTTCCCTGAGAACCCGTGTGTGTGATTAACACTAACGAAGGACCAATCACCTGTGATGACAACGCCTTCAGTCACTGTCTCTAGCTAGGTTCTAGTTATGTTCTAGCCACTCAGTCGGTTCTGTAGAAACACTCCTCTTCATAAGGACCACATTTTGTCTAGAATAGGAATATTTGTGTGTGTTTGTACTCACCTAGTAGTGGATGAATGGGTCGAGTCACAGCTCTTAGGCCCTGCCTCTTCACTGATCACTCTTTCCTTTCCTTTTTGACAACTCTGTGATTGAAAAAAATACTTCCTAACATCCCTGTGATTCATACGAGTTTTCAAATTCGAACTGTGACCTCTTGTTGCTGTGTTCCATCTCTGGAACATCCAATCTCTGCCCACCTTGTCTATTCCTCTCAGTATTTTATATGTCATTATCATATCCCCCTATCTCTCCTGTCCTCCGGTGTCGTCAAATCGATTTCCCTTAACCTCTCCTCTTAGCACATGCCACTTAGCTCCGGGACAAGTTTTGTTGCAAACCTTTGCACTTTCTCTAATTTCCTAACATGCTTGGCTAGGTGTGGGTTCCAAACTGGTGCTGCAGACTCCAATATAGATCTAAGTACACAGTGTACAGGGTTCTGAACGATTTCATTTTGACATGTCGGAATGCTATTCATACGTTTGCTAGGCGCCAGAATACTTCAGCAGTTATTTGGTTGGTGTGCATCTCAGGAGATGTGTCTATTGTTATATTCACCCCAAGATCCTTTTCCTAGACTGTACTCCATGTGCAGTCTTCTTTGCCCTTCCCCAATATTTATGACTTTGCACTTGGTGGGGTTGAACTCATGGAGCCCATTTCTGGACCAGGTCTGCAACCTGTCCAGATCCCTTAGTAGTTCTGCCTGGTCCTCGTCCGATTGAATTCTTTTCATTAATTTCACATAATTTGCAAACAGGGTCACTTCGGAGTCTATTCCATCCTTCATGTCGTTCACATAAACCAGAAACAGCACCGGTCCTAGGACTGACCCCTGTGGAACCCCACTCATCACAGGAGCCCACTTTGACGCTTTGTCACATACCATGACTCTGTGATTTCTTTCCAACAGGTATACCGTGATTCATTGCAGTGCTGTACCTCTTATCCCTGCCTGGTCCTTCAGCTTTTGCATTAATCTCTTGTGTGGAACTGTGTCAAACGCCTTCTTACAGTCCAAGTAAAAGCAATCTACCCACTTTTCTCTCTCTCTCTTGTCTTACCGCTGTCATCTTGCCATTCAACTCCAGTAAGTTTGTGATACAGGATTTCCCTTTCTGGATGTCGTTGATAAGCTCATTGCTTTCTAGGTGCTAGACCACTATGATCCTGATACTCTTCTCCACGACTCTGAATGCAATACATGTCAGTGACACTGGTGTCTGTCTCCTTTATATAAAAAGTGTGACTGCATTTGCTATCTGCTATACCTCAGGTGATCACCCTGTTTCGATAGATGTGTCGAAGATTGTTGTTAGTGATTCACATAGAGCCTCTGCTCTTTCTCAAAGGACCCAAGGAGAGATGTTTCCCGGCCCCATCGCCTTTGAGGCATCTAGCTCGCTTACCAGCCTCTTCACTTCTTCTCACTGAACCCCGAGCAGGAAATTCTTCATATCTGTGTAATCCCCTATCTTGTAATTTGGCTTCATTCGGCCTGCTCTTCCTTCTTTCCTCTCCATTTGTAACTACTCTGTAGTTACCCACCTAGTCAGGTCACTTCCACTTAAAGAAGGAGCAAGGCATCAGACCTATTAGCACAAGCTAGTCAGGTCCAACTCACCCACCCACAACCACTCACGTATTTATCTAACCTATTGTTAAAACTAGACAACGTTTTAGCCTCTATAACTGTACTCGGGAGTTTGCTCCACTCATCAACAACTCTATTACCAAACCAGTGCTTTCCTATGTCCTTCCTGAATCTGATTTTTTTCCAACTTGAAACCATTGCTGCGAGTACTGTCTTAGCTGCAAATTTTCAGCACGCTATTTACATCCCCTTTATTCCTGTTTTCCATTTATACACCTCGATCATATCCCCCCTAATTCTACGCCTTTCAAGAAAGTGCAAATTCAAGGCCACCAGTCTACCCTCATAGGGATGATTTCTGATACATGGGATCAACTTTGTCATCCTCGTCTGTACGTTTTCCAGAGCATTTACATCCATTCTGTAATACAGTGACCAGAACTGAACAGCATAATCTAAATGAGACCTAACCAAGGATATGTAGAGTTGAAGAACAACCAGAGGACTTGTATTATTTATAATTCTAGATATGAAGCCAAGGATTCTGTTAGATTTATTGTAAACACTAATACACTCTTGTCTTGGGTTTAAATTATTGCTAACCAGAACTCCTAAATCCTTTTTGCAATCAGTAGTGTTAAGATCTACATTATTTAGTTTATATGTGGCATGGTTAATTTCCTGTCCAACATTTAGAACTTTACATTTGTCTACATTACACTGCATCTGCCACTTCTTCGACCATTGCATCAGTCTATTCAAATCATCCTGGAGTGCTGTAGTGTCCTCATTAGAATGAACTGGATGGCCTATTTTGGTGTCATCAGCAAATTTGCATATGTCGCTATTTATTCCCTCATCTATGTCGTTTATGTAAAATTATGAACAACAACGGGCCCAACACTGGCCCCCTGCGGAGCACCGCTGGTGACGTGCCCCAGTTCTGATTTGTCCCCATTTATGCAAACTCTCTGCTGCCTATTTATCAGCCATGCCTCTACTCAGGAAAAAATTTATCCTCCTGTATCGTGTGCCTTAAGTTTCCTCAATGGCCTCTGGTGTGGAACTCTGTTGAAAGCCTTACTAAAGTCCATATACACAATATCATATTCATTACCATGACCTACCTCCTCAAACACCTTAGTGAAAAAATTAGTAAATTCGTAAGACAGGAACGCTCCTTTGCAAAACCGTGTTGAGATTCAGTAATTAATCAATTTATGCATATGAAGATGGCTACGAATTGCTTTGGCAGTTATTGATTCCTTAAATTTTCCCACTATGGAGGTAGGTCTTATTGGTCTATAGTTCGAATCTAAGGACCTGTCACCTGTCTTGTAAATAGGTATTACATTTGCCATTTTCCATTTATCAAGCACTATGTCAGTTTGTAGAGATATGTCAAAAAGATTAGCCAAATGTATGCTAAGTTCCTCTCTACATTCCTTTAACACCCTTGCAAACAGTTCATCAGAGCCTGGGGATTTATTAGGTTTTAATTTCTCTATTTGTCTGATGATCATGTCACTAGTTACAGCAATCTTGCATCGTTTATTATCGTCCTGTTCTACATAATCCATTATTTCTGGAATTTCACTTGCATTTTCCCAAGTAAAAATTGAGAGGAAGTAAGTATTGAAAAGTTCACACATATCCTTATCACTATTAGTTATCTGACCTGAGTTACTCTTAAGTGGGCCTATCCTGTACCTAATCTTACTTCTGTGTACCTGAAAGTACCCCTTTAATTGAATATATTGATTTCTTAACTGCCCATCCCCTCTTTTGATATGCCTATATATGCCTCTCATTTTACCAATGAGATATTTGAATCTATTGTTCATCCATTTGTGATCATTTCTGTTAGATCTAATTTTCCTACTCGGAACAAAAGTTGTCTGGGCAGCTAGAACTATGCTCTGAAAAACGTCATATTGGCAACCATGATCGCTTCCCTGACCCATAGTCAGGTCATCCCAATTTAGCCCACCCAGGTAATTTCTCAGTCCCATGAAATCGGCTAAGCCAAAGTCGGGGACAGAGATTTGATTGCAGTTATCTGGGTAATTCCATGATATTTCAAAACTAAGTGATTTGTGATCACTTTCCCCAAGCTCATCATTAACCTCAAGATTATTAATTAGTGATCCTTTGTTGGCAAGAACCAAGTCAGACAGATTGTTTCCTCTAGTTGGTTCTGTTGCAAAGTGTTCTAAAAAGCAATCCTGAACCGTGCCAAGAAAGCCGCTAGACTCAAGATTTCCTGTCGTATTGTTTCAATCAATTTGTCTAAAGTTAAAATCTCCCATTGACACAAACATTTTCATATCTAGATGCCTTATGAATTTCGTCCCATGACATCTTACTGCACTCTCTATCAAGGTTTGGGGGCCTATAGATCACACCCAAAATTAATTTGTCACTACCCTTGAGAAACTATAGCTAAACAGATTCTGTGTCTGATGTTTCTAATCTTATATCTTGTCTACGACAACAATTTAAATTATCTCTGACAAACATCGCCACTCCACCACCCTTCCTGTTGACCCTATTAGTGTGGAATAGTTTATAACCCTCTATGTTGCATTCAGAAGGCATTTCTCTGATATCTATATTACCTGCACTTGCAAGTAATATTAGCTCATCTATCTTATTTCTTAGATTCCTACTATTTATATACTAATCCTCAAGGGAGCTAGTCACTCATTGCCCTCTACCATTTCTTCTTTGTTTGTTGATCAATTACTTTGCCTTTACTAGCAACTTTATTTTGAATATTGTCTTTTAAACATATCCCTGAGGTATCCCGGTAAAATGTGCTATTTTCAACCCTACTACTGCAGCCTCAGTGTTTGCCACAAACACCCATACCTCTGTAATCTGTCAGTTTAAAATCCTAGACATGGCATCAATCACCCCCTCAATCGAATTGGTTAATGCAACCACTCCAGCCTCAGAGAGATGAACCCCATCCCTTGCATACATATAACGTTTGCCATAGAAGTTGTCACAGTTATCAATGAATGAGATTGGAAGTTCCATGCAGTACCGGTCCAGCCAGCAATTTATACCAATTGCCCTAGGCATCCATTCATTGCCCACTCCCTTTCTAGGCAAGATGCTACATATGACTGGGATCCCTCAGACCTGACTACTTCTATGACTGACCTGTACTTATCCAGTTGCTCCTCAATCCTCCCCTTCCCAATGTCATTACTCCCAGCACTAAGAGAGATAATGGGTTTGTTCCCATTACCTGCCATAATATTATTCAACCTGCTGTCTATGTCACCAACACCAGTTCCTGTGAGGCACACTCTCTGTCCTTTCCATCTCTGTTAGAAAGAGCACAGTCTATATATCTTTCCTGAGAATCTCCTACAATGAGAATATTCTTAACTTGATTAGCAGGGGAATCAGTGGTACCTTCAACCTCACTAACCACTGAAGTATACTTGTCCTGGAGAATAGAGAATCGATTTCCTACCTTCACATTTTCTATATTAACTCTCATCTTCCTTCTTCCTGAACTGTGAACCATTTGCCACGCTCACTGCTGGTGACCATTTCCTCCTTACCAGCTAAATCCATCTCACACTCACTCCCAAACCCATCTATGCGAAGCTTCAGCCTCCTATTTTCCTCCTGAAGAAGTAGAACCTCCTTCTTCAACACCTGAACCTGAGATTCGAAAACACTACAACAAGCCATGGTGCTTGGTAACAGCCCAAGCTAACTCCCAAGAGCTTAGGCAGGTATGACCACACGTGACCACTGGCCTCAGCATATTGGACCACTGACCTCAGTGTACTGGCCACTGGCATCAGCATGAGCCCTTTTGGCCACTTCAGCCAGTGTGTCAACCATCTCTCTGTTACTCTCATCATATTCTCTCCTTGGCCTCCTGCTGTTCTGTGGTGGGTTATACATCGCTACATTTACCACCTTATGACTTTCCAGGTTCCTATTATGTAGTCTCTTGCTTCTCCTGTGTCTCCTCTCTCAACCTCATCAAAATCCCATTGGGTTTTGATTAGCAGTACCACTCCCCCTCCCCCTCTGTGTGTACACACCTAATTGTACTCACCTAATTGTGGCTGCAGGGGTCGATACTCAGCTCCTGGCCCCTCCTCTTCATTGGTCGCTGCTAGGTTCTCTCTCTGCTCCCTGAGCTTTGTCATACCTCGTCTTAAAGCTATGTATGGTTCCTGCCTCCACTACATCACTTGCTAGACTATTCCACTTCCTGACAACTCTGTGACTGAAGAAGTACTTCCTAACATTCCTTTGACTCGTCTGAGTCTTCAGGTTCCAGTTGTGACCTCTTGTTTCTGTGTCCCCTCTCTAGAATTGTGTATGTGTGTGTGTGTGTGTGTGTGTATGTATGTGTGTGTGTGTGTGTGTGTGTGTGTGTGTGTGTGTGTGTGTTTGTGTGTGTGTGTGTGTGTGTGTGTGTGTGTGTGTGTGTGTGTGTGTGTGTGTGTGTGTGTGTGTGTGTGTGTGTGCATTGACTGATTAGTTAATTATCCAGTCAAGTCATTAATTAGATTCAATCGAAGAACTTGCCATCCCATCCCTGGATAACATAAGATTTCTTGCCATCATCTAGATAAGGGCAGTGTGTGTGCTCCGGGTGTTGGTGTATTTCCCGTCTCTTGAAGACTTCAGCAAAATGTGGGTCCATCCACGTGACATCAGCTACAATTAAGATACCAACTTGAACACATTCAACTTGTGCAGTTAACAGGAACTTATAGCCTTGATAAATGGGGTTTTAAGTCATGAAATCACTTTAGGAAAAAGGCAAAATAACATGTTTGAGCCACAAACTCAGCTTAGTAAGTTGGGGCAGTGTAAGTCTGCCCCTTATGTGTACAAACTAGTGACTGAAGATTCCAGCATGGGTAGGCTGTGAACTGCCCATGTGTGTGCCCCATATTTGTCAATGTATAGGCTTATGGCGAAGTTACAGAAATGCTAGATTAATTAACCTAAATCTACATCTAACTTAACTTATGTACTTTTGCAAAATAGGTTACATAATAGCCTATTGAGGCTTCTTCACTAAATAAGTTTAATAATTACGAGTTTGTATTGGAAATGTGACAACATTGGATGTAATTTGACATATGTTACAAGCTCTTTACATCTTTCCATTCTTCCCACCTCCTTCCTCAACACGTAGCAACAGCGGTGTCTGCTAACTTTATTTCCTCACAAGGTGTTGCAAGAGTATCTTATTCATCATGACAATAAAGATACCAAGGTGTTGCAAGAGTATCTTATTCATCATGACAATAAAGATACCAAGGTGTTGCAAGAGTATCTTATTCATCATGACAATAAAGATACCAAGGTGTTGCAAGAGTATCTTATTCATCATGACAATAAAGATACCAAGGTGTTGCAAGAGTATCTTATTCATCATGACAATAAAGATACCAAGGTGTTGCAAGAGTATCTTAGTCATCATGACAATAAAGATACCAAGGTGTTGCAAGAGTATCTTATTCATCATGACAATAAAGATACCAAGGTGTTGCAAGAGTATCTTATTCATCATGACAATAAAGATACCAAGGTGTTGCAAGAGTATCTTATTCATCATGACAATAAAGATACCAAGGTGTTGCAAGAGTCATATGACAATAAAGATACCAAGATGTTGCAAGAGTAGGCACATTGCAGAGTCACTTGTTTGCACAGAACTGCTTAATGCCTCAAATGATGTAGTGGAAGTTTTAGCAGTAAAGGTCGAGAACCAAAACCTAGTCATTGTGGTAGTCTACAAGCCTCCGGATGCAACATCCCAGCAATTCCAGGAACAGCTGTTAAAAATTGACCACTGTCTGGAAAATCTTCCAGCTCCTGCACCCAACATCTTGATCCTGGGGGATTTCAACTTAAGGCACCTAAAATGGAGGAATATAGCAAATAATATTGTTGCAGTAATAACACCAGGAGGCAGCTCTGATGAAAATTCACACTCACACGAGCTTTTAAATCTATGCACAAAATTCAATTTAAACCAGCAAATAATAGAGCCTACTAGACTGGAGAATACACTAGACCTCATCTTCACTAACAATGATGATCTGATACGATATGTCACCATATCAAAAACAATATACTCAGATCACAACATAATTGATGTTCAGACATGTATGCGCGGAGCCCCAGACCAACAAAATGAGATTAGTCACGAGGGAGCATTCACCAAATTCAATTACAATAACAAAAACATAAAGTGGGACTAAGTAAGCCAAGTCCTAACCGATATAAGCTGGGAAGATATACTAAGCAACACAGACCCCAACTTATACCTAGAACAGATTTACTTGGTGGCACTCGATGTATGCTTATTCCTCTAAGAAAAAGGAGGAGTAGATGTAAAATAGAATAAGACAGGCGCTCCCTTTACAGGCGACGGAAAAGAATAACAGAGCGGCTAAAAGAGGTCAATATATATGAAATGCGTAGGGAGACACTGGTCAGAGAAATAGCAAGCATCGAACTTAAGCTAAAGGAATCTTATAGGAGTCAGGAATCGTGGGAAGAACTAAAAGCCATAAATGAAATCGAAAGAAACCCAAAGTATTTCTTCTCCTATGCCAAATCAAAGTCGAGAACAACGTCCAGTATTGGGCCCCTACTTAAACAAGATGGGTCCTACACAGATGACAGCAAGGAAATGAGTGAGCTACTCAAGTCCCAATATGACTCAGTTTTTAGCAAGCCGTTAACCAGACTGAGAGTCGAAGATCAAAATGATTTTTTTATGAGAGAGAAACAGAATTTGGTTAACACAAGCCTATCCGATGTTATCCTGACGCCAAATGACTTCGAACAGGCGATAAATGACATGCCCATGTACTCTGCCCCAGGGCCAGACTCATGGAACTCCGTGTTCATCAAGAACTGCAAGAAGCCCCTATCACGAGCCTTTTCCATCCTATGAAGAGAGAGCATGGACACAGGGGTCGTCCCACAGTTACTAAAAACAACAGACATAACCCCACTCCACAAATGGGACAGTAAAGCAACAGCAAAGAACTACAGACTGATAGCACTAACATCAATATCATAAAAATCTTTGAAAGCGTCCAAAGAAGCAAGATCACCACCCATCTAGAAACCCATCAGTTACACAACCCTGGGCAACATGGGTTTAGAACAGGTCGCTCCTGTCTGTCTCAACTATTGGATCACTACGACAAGGTCCTAGATGCACTAGAAGACAAAAAGAATGCAGATGTAATCAGGGCCGGATTACCGCATAGGCAAACTAGGCATTTGCCTAGGGCCCCGTGCATTTGGGGGCCCCACAGTCCAAGGGGTTCAGGGGCTCATCCAAGACTGCACACATGGTGCAAGTGCAAAGGGGTCCCTACCTAAAAAGTTCAAGTGTTTGGAAAGTAAAATTTATTTTTTAAAATTAATCAAAACAAAAATAAATAATGAAATAAAATAAAATAAAAATAAATAAACCTAACCATAGATGGCAACACTCAACACGCCTTTGTTTACATCAGAACAGCTGTGTTTTCTCGCTAATGGGTGAGTATGGGAGATTCCTCTCCAATTTTCTGTAGTTTTTGTGATTTGATAGTCTTATGCATGATGCAATGATAACAATAATGGTCAGAGATTTATAAAGGAATAATAGTGCTGTAGTGGTTATGCTGATTATAATAGGTACATGATGTCACTACTTTAATAGCCTAATCTAGTAATACTATGCTGTCTTGAGTTTATTCTCTTTAAAATGCATGATTTAACAAGATAGTTATAATGGCTGTTGGTAAATGGTTTTGGTTGTCTTGATGTACTTTCCCTATTAAATTTAATCTAAATAGCCAGAATGCATTTAATTAGACCTTAAACAGGCTCACACCGACCAAGCTGGAAGGGGTCGCTTCGCTTACCCGTAACTCAAAGGGGCCCCGCCAATCTGAATAGCCTAGGGCCCGGAGACTTCTTAATCTGGTCCTGGATGTAAAATATGCAGACTTTGCAAAAGCCTTCGACAAGTGTGACCATAACGTAATAGCGCACAAAATGTGTGATAAAGAAATAAGAGGAAAAGTCGGTCGATGGATGTATAATTTCCTCACTAACAGAACACAGAGAGTAGTCGTCAACAGAGTAAAGTCCGAGGCAGCTACGGTGAAAAGCTCTGTTCCACAAGGCACAGTACTCACTCCCATCTTGTTCCTCATCCTCATATCCGACATAGACAAGGATGTCAGCCACAGCACCGTGTCTTCCTTAGCAGATGACACCCGAATCTGCATGACAGTGTTTTCCATTGCAGACACTGCAAGGCTCCAGGCGGGCATCAACCAAATCTTTCAGTGGGCTGCAGAAAACAATATGATGTTGAACGATGAGAAATTTCAATTACTCAGATATGGTAAACAAGAGGAAATTAAATCTTCAACAGAGTACAAAATAAATTCTGGCCACAAAATAGAGCGAAACACCAACGTCGAAGACCTGGGAGTGATCATGTCGAGAATCTCACATTCAAGGACCATAACATTGTATCAATCGCCTCTGCTAGAAAAATGACAGGATGGATAATGAGAACCTTCAAAACTAGGGAGGCCAAGCCCACGATGACACTCTTCAGGTAACTTGTTCTATCTAGGCTGGAATATTGCCACACACTAACAGCACCTTTCAAGGCAGGTGAAATTGCTGACCTAGAAAATGTACAGAGAACCTTCACAGCGCGCATAAGGGAGATAAAACACCTAAATTACTGGGAACGCTTGAGGTTCCTGAACCTGTATTCCCTGGAACGCATCAGGGAGAGATACATGATTATATACACCTGGAAAATCCTAGAGGGACTAGTACCGAACTTGCACACGAAAATCACTCACTACGAAAGCAAAAGACTTGGCAGACGATGCAACATCCCCCCAATGAAAACCAGTGGTGTCACTAGCACGTTAAGAGACCATACAATAAGTGTCAGGGGCCCGAGACTGTTCAACTGCCTCCCAGCATACATAAGGGGGATTACCAACAGACCCCTGGCAGTCTTCAAGCTGGCACTGGACAAGCACCTAAAGTCGGTTCCTGACCAGCCGGGCTGTGGCTCGTACGTTGGTTTTCGTGTAGCCAGCAGTAACAGCCTGGTTGATCAGGCTCTGATCCACCAGGAGGCCTGGTCACAGACCGGGCCGCGGGGGGGGTTGACCCCCGGAACTCTCTCCACGTTAACTCCAGGTATTCATCATGACAATAAAGATACCAAGGTGTTGCAAGAGTATCTTATTCATCATGACAATAAAGATACCAAGTATCTTATTCATCATGACAATAAAGATACCAAGGTGTTGCAAGAGTATCTTATTCATCATGACAATAAAGATACCAAGGTGTTGCAAGAGTATCTTATTCATCATGACAATAAAGATACCAAGGTGTTGCAAGAGTATCTTATTCATCATGACAATAAAGATACCAAGGTGTTGCAAGAGTATCTTATTCATCATGACAATAAAGATACCAAGGTGTTGCAAGAGTATCTTATTCATCATGACAATAAAGATACCAAGGTGTTGCAAGAGTATCTTATTCATCAAGACAATAAAGATACCAAGGTGTTGCAGGAGTATCTTATTCATCATGACAATAAAGATACCAAGGTGTTGCAAGAGTATCTTATTCATCAAGACAATAAAGATACCATGGCACTGCATGAGTATCTTATTCATCATTACAATAAAGATAAAGATATTCCATGACAATAAAGATACCAAGGTGATGCAAGAGTATCTTATTCATCATGACAATAAAGATACCAAGGTGTTGCAAGAGTATCTTATTCATCATGACAATAAAGATACCAAGGTGTTGCAAGAGTATCTTATTCATCATGACAATCATGACTTATTCATCAAACATAAAGATACCAAGGTGTTGCAAGAGTATCTTATTCATCATGACAATAAAGATACCAAGGTGTTGCAAGAGTATCTTATTCATCATAAAGACAATAAAGATACCAAGATACCAAGGTTGCAAGAGTATCTTATTCATCATGACAATAAAGTATCATCATGACAATAAAGATACCAAGGTGTTGCAAGAGTATCTTATTCATCATGACAATAAAGATACCAAGGTACTGCATATCTTATTCATCATGTAAAGATACCAAGCAAGAGTATCTTATTCATCAAGACAATAAAGATACCAAGGTGTTGCACTTATTCATCAAGACAATAAAGAGTATCTTATTCATCATGAAAATAAAGATACCAAGGCACTGCATGAGTATCTTATTCATCATGAAAATAAAGATACCAAGGTGATGCAAGAGTATCTTATTCATCATGACAATAAAAATACCAAGGTGTTGCAAGAGTATCTTATTCATCATGACAATAAAGATACCAAGGTACTGCATGAGTATCTTATTCATCATGAAAATAAAGATACCAAGGTGATGCAAGAGTATCTTATTCATCATGACAATAAAGATACCAAGGTGATGCAAGAGTATCTTATTCATCATGACAATAAAGATACCAAGGTGTTGCAAGAGTATCTTATTCATCATGACAATAAAGATACCAAGGTGATGCAAGAGTATCTTATTCATCATGACAATAAAGATACCAAGATGTTGCAAGAGTATCTTATTCATCATGACAATAAAGATACCAAGATGTTGCAAGAGTATCTTATTCATCATGACAATAAAGATACCAAGGCACTGCATGAGTATCTTATTCATCATGAAAATAAAGATACCAAGGCACTGCATGAGTATCTTATTCATCAAGACAATAAAGATACCAAGGTTCTGCATGAGTATCTTATTCATCAGACTGATGGTGTTAAGTTTTAATAATGTATTAACTATTTTCACAGCTTGAACTCTTCATAATAATGACTGTACAATAAACAGTCATATTCGTATGTTTTAACAAATATTTTTTTTTCATATTTTCCTCATCAACTTTTTCAGTGTAATGAAGATCAGTGAAAAATATTTTTCTATGTCAATCCTTAAAAAATTGTAACATGTACTTATTTTTGTTCGAACTTAACACTAAATACATTATTTTTTGACAGCTAAAGAACGTACAGTGTGTTTTATTTATTTCAGGAAGCATGATGTTTGTAGGTGCCTTGCTGGGGTCACTGACTGTCAGTGTACCGATGGTGAAGTTGGGCCAGAGAGTGACACTCTTGTTATCTCTTCCCATATCCCTCGCCAGCTGGATTATCTTGGCCACAGCACCCACAAACTGGGTCGTCCTGCTAGTTCGCTTCTTCCAAGGCATCACGACGAGCTATATAACAAATTCTTCCTCGACTTACGTGGCAGAGCTTTCACACTGTAAAATAAGAGGGCGACTAATGTCTACTCTTAATCTCTCGCGTCAGATGGGCATTCTTCTGGTATATGCTCTAGGCAGTTCAAACCTGACTTGGCGGAAAGTAGCATTAACATGTGGTTTTGTCAACACTGTAATTCCTTTTGTTTGTCTGCTATATTTACCTAACTCCCCTCGCTGGCTGGCCACACAAGGCTACATGGACAGAGCTCACAAATCCTTGTTGTTCTTTCGGGGACCAAACTATGATGTCAACAAAGAAATGCAAGACATTAGAGATGAGCTTGAGAAGACGACTAATGGTGGTGGTAATATATTAGACCAGCTGCGACAAATTAGAATTCCATTAATATTAAAATATCTTATTATCATGTCTGTAGTTCTTTTTTCTGTACATTTCTGTGGAATAACAGTGATACCAATATACACCGTAGTCATTATAAATATTGCAGATATAAGCATGAGTTCATATTTTTGTGCAGTATTAATTGGAATTATTCGGGTCTTAGGAACGTTCTTTTTCATATGTATAATTGACCGCATCGATCGAAAACCATTATTTGCAACACCTTACATTATATGTAGCTTGTGCATGATAGGACTTGGTGTATACTTCTTTGACCAAGTTCACGACAGAAGTTTCCATGAACAAAATTGGTTACCAATCGTCTGCTTAGCTGTCTATTCATTTTTCTCTGTTTCCCCAGTTATATGTATACTTCAAAGTGAATTATTTCCAAGTTCCGTTCGTTCTACTGTTGTTCCTATTTTAAACACAATGTTTTTCTTTGGGGCATTCACAGCCTCACAGTCGTTCCCTTACATAGTGGCAGCGTTCGGAAGTTATGGGGCGTTTTGGATTTTTTCTGGATGTGGCGTCCTCCTCGCTGTTCTTGTGGCTGTTACCATCCCCGAGACTCGAGGAAAAACACTGGAAGAAATAACAGAGTTGCAAATTGCAAGGAGTTGAAGAACTAAGATGAAGGAAGTACTTAGTGGAGAGAATGCTGGAAGATGATGCTTTGTGTAGTATGAAGTAAATACTGGAGGGAAAAAGGGTTGATGCCAGGAAAAAAAAAGTAGAATAGAGGAGAAAAGAGAAGATAAAAGTGAGAAGCGAAAAGGCGTGAATAGAAGAGGCGAGAGGTAAGGCAAGAGACGAGTAGAAGCAAGAAGAGAGAATTTTTTTCGTTGTGAGTGTGTGCATGCGTGTACTCTATTTGTACGCACCTGTTTGTGGTTGCAGGGGTGAGGTCACAGCTCCTGGCCATGCCTTTTCGCTGGTCGTTACTAAGTCCAAACTCTGCCTTCTCCAATCTTGTATGCAGGACTGTATCAAAAGCCTTGTTACAGTTCAAGAATATGCAGTTTACCTGCCCCTCTCTCTCCTATCTCACTTCTGTCACATTGTCATAAAACTCCGGAAGGTTTGTGACACAGGATTTCTCTTTCCTGAAACCATGCTGTTAATCGTATACAAACTCATTCCTTTCCAGACACTCTACTACTCTTTTCATGATCTTCTCCTTGACTTTACATACTATACATGTCAGTGAAACTGGCTCCTTAATTATGAATACATATTCACTTCTGGTTCTTTGACTGATCTCGTTATTTTCCTGCATCCTTTGTCTTATATGCTTTTTTTCATTCTCTAGAGCACTTAGGTTTGGCCTCTATAACTTTGGGCGAACCAAGGACTCGTTCTGGTATTTTCATTGTTTCAATTACCCTCGGGTACGAGACTCTCCTACGCCTCCTTGCATTTTGTGGTCATGTATGCCATCATTTCATATACTGTTTTACCCACCAGTTCTCTTTCCCATTGTTCTTCATACAGGAAATTCCTCTTCCATGTGCATTCCCCTCATTTATAGTTTTCTCTTTTCCTGTCCTTCTCATGCTGCTTCTCTCTCCACTTTTAGCTCTACAATGTATTCGAAGCTCAGGACCACATGATTGCTAGATTCGAGGCACCCTCCATAAGTGATATCCGATCTACTCAAGCTGAATATGAGGTCCAGCCTTGTTGGTTCATCCTCTCCTCTCTCTCTGGTAGTGTCCAAATATGTTGATGCATCAAGCTTTCCAGTAATACCTCCATCATCTTAGCCCTCCACGTTTCATGGCCCTCATACGACTCCAAGTTTTCCCAGTCAGTTTCCTTGCGATTGAAGTGACCCAAAACTAGTAAATTTCCCCTGCCCACGTGGGCCTTTCTGGACATCTCAGCTAGTGTACCAACCATTGTTCTAATGCTCACATTATATTCCTGTCTTGTCCTCCTGCTATTCTGTGGTGGGTTATACACCACTGCAATTACCACCTTGAAACCCCAGTCTTAAGTGTTCCTGTTATGTAGTCCCTTCCTTTCCCTTTGTCCTCTCCCTCCAGGTCCTCAAAACTTAACTGGTTTTTGATGAGCAGTGCATCTCCTCCACCCCTTCTATTCCCTTAGGTTCTGATATCCAGTTCGAAAGATGGTGCCTCTTATCATTCCTGTGAGCTTTGTTTCCATACGTGCCATGATGTCTGGAACTGCATCCATGAGTCTTTCATGCCATTCCTCACGCTTAATCATCATTACATCTGCACTGGTGTACCATACCTTCAGCTTCTTTTTCAACACTGCATTCTGGGGTAGGTGGGGGCTGGGGGAGTGTGAGACCTGGCAGGGTGCTATGGGAGTCTGCTATGTAGGGTGGGGTGGGATCTGTGAGTGTGGAGTTTTTGCGCGGGGATAATATGAATGGTTATGGGGTTCAGTGGGTGATTGTGCTTGCAGCTCTTCCCAACTCTGGTCGTCCCCTCCTGACTCTAGCCTTGTCTCTCTTTCTTGCCCCTTTCATCGTTATATCATCTCAGTTTCTCTCTTCCTTTTCTCGTTCTTTTGCGATCTAGGTACACCTTATGGTATTTTTCCTGTTTCCTTTAGCCATGGTTCCTGCTAGACGATCTGTTCTACACCATTTAATCCTTGAAAATCAGTTTGGCCGATTTCTTTCCCTCGAGTATCCTCATATTCCCTGAAAATTTATCAGCTCAGACACGTCCTCCTCTCCTGTTTCTTTGATGATATTTTCAATCTCTCTTTTTCCTCTCCAAGTCAACTTTATTCGTATATCCTCCTTTCAGTCTCCTGAAGCCCATGAATTAAAACTGACGTCTCCCTCTCCTCTTCCAATTGTTTTTCACTCTGCTTTTGTGGGTCGCATTTAAGCATAGTCATTGGTGCTTCCCATATTTCCTGGATCTTCTAATGACCTGATTGCACCTCTGCAGGGAGGCCTATCATCATCTCTACCTACAATTACCTTACTACTGTCACTGTGCCCAACAACATGCTACTTACACATTCCTCGACATTTCCTTGTACCTTGACAGGGCCTCTACATAAAACTTAACTTCTTACTTTCCTTTTGATTTTTGGCTCTATATTCCTGCTTCAGCATTTTCACTTCAACTCTAGGCTCTATATCCTGGCTTCTGCAGCTTTGACTCCAGCTCCCAATTCTTGTTCTCTCCTCCATTTTAGCGATAAGCTCACCTAGCTTTCTTCACCACTCTTGTTCCTTCCTTCTCCTTAACTTATCCATTCATTCTTTTTTTCCAGTCATACCTTCCTCTGTTTCCCTGGGTCTTCCACATATCCTTTTTGGGTCCCATTTACTTGTTATTGTGTCGGTTGTATGTATATGTGTTTTATGTGTGAGTTAGTGTTCGTGTTAATGTGTGTGTGCATGTGTGTGTGTGCATGCGTGTGTGTGTGTGTGTGTGTGTGTGTGTGTGTGTGTGTGTGTGTGTGTGTGTGTGTGTGTGTGTGTGTGTGTGTGTGTGTGTGTGTGTGTGTGTGTGTGTGTGTGTGTGTGTGTGTGTGTGTGTGTGTGTGTGTGTGTGTGTGTGTGTGTGTGTGTGTGTGTGTACTCACTTAATTCACCTAATTGTGGTTTCAGGGGTCGATTCATAGCTCCTGGCCTCGCCTTGTCACTGGTTGCTACTATGTCCACTCTCTCACTGCTCCATGAGCTTTATCATACCTCTTCTTAAAGCTATATATGCATCCTACCTCCACTACATCACCCTCAAGATTGTTCCACTTCCCGACAACTCTATGGCTGATGAATTACTTCCTAACATCCCTGCGACTCATCTGAGTTTTCAAATTCCAGTTGTGACATCTTGTTGCTGTGTCGCATCCCTGTCCCCATCCTCCCTGTCATTTCCTCTCAGTATTTTTCATGTTGTTTTCATGTGCCCCTATTCCTCATGTTTTCAAGCACTGTCAGACTGAATTCCCTTAACCTCTCCTTGTAGCACAAACCTGTCAGTTTCGGGACTACTCTTGTTGCAAATTTCTTTAATTTCTCGACGTTTTTGACCAGGTGTGGGTTCCATACTGGTGCTGCATACTCCAATATGTGCCTGCTGTACATGGTGTACAGTGTAGTGAATGACTCCTTAGATGTTGAAATGCTATTCTGAGGTTTGCTAGGTGCCCGTAGGCTGCAGCAGTTATTTGGTTGATGTGCGCCTCAGGAGATGTGCTCGGTATGATGCTTACCCCAAGATCCTTTTTCTTGAATGAGTTTTGCAGCCTTTGACCTCTTAGGCTGTACTCAGTCTGCAGTGTGCTTTCTTCTTCCTCAATCTTCAAACTTTACACTTGCTCGGATTAAACTCTAGGAGCCATTTGTCAGACCAGGCTTGCAGCCTGTCGAGATCCCTGTGTAGGCTTACCCTATCCTCTTCCGCTTGTATTCTCCTCGTTAGTTTCACATCATACAAAACAGGGACACCTCTGACTATCCTTTCCATCTTATTCATATTCACATGAAACAGCACCAGAGCCAGGACTGATCCTTGTGGAACCCCAATCCACACATACACCCATTCCGACTCCTAGTCTCAGACCGACACTTGTCGTTTCCTTACTGTAAGGTATTTCCTGATTCATTGCAACACTTTCCTTCCTATTCCTGCCTGCTCCTCTAGTTTTTCAACCAGTCTCTTGTGTGGTACTGTGTCGAAAGCCTTCTTACATTCCAAGAAGATGCAGTCTGCCTATTCCTCTCTCTTCTTACCTCTGTTACCTTGTTTTAGAAGTTCAATAGGTTCGTGATGCAGGATTTACCTTTCCTGAAATCGTGCTGGTTGTCAGGTATTAGTCCATTCCGTTTCAGGTGCTCCATCACTCTTTTCCTGATAATCTTCACAACTTTACATACATGTCAGCGTCATTGATCTGTAATTTAGTTCAGTCTGTCTCCTTTCTTAAAAATCGGGACTACATTTGCTGTCTTCCACACCTCATTCAGTTGCCCTGTTTTGATAGATTTATTGAAGACTATTCTTAGTGGCAAGCACAATGCATCTGCTCCCTCTGTCTCTGGACCCAAAGAGAGATATTATCTGGTCCTGCCGCCTTCAGGGTATCTAGTTTCCCTATCAGTTTCTAAACCTCATCTTCGATTATATGCAGTGTATCCAGCACTTGCTGGTGCACCATACCACCTCGGTTTTCTGGGAGCCTTTCTGTCTCCAAATTGAATACTTCATTGAATTTTCAGTTGAGTTCTTCACATTTGATAGAAAAATGACAGGATACCAAGGGACGATGATACTTCAGATCGCTTGCTTTATCTAGGCTGGAACATTGCTGCAAACTAATAGTGCTTTTCAAGACAGGTGAAATTGCTGACCTATATGTCTGGGTTTTAAAACCTGGTTTGGGCAAAATACATTCCAGGGTTTTAAACACTTTCCCTTTTTATTTTTGTAAAATGTTACCAACTCCCCGCTGGTGGGGCCCCAACAAATATATCCCGATAAATCAAGCTTAAATGACGAAAGGTCTAATGCGGTGGTTTTTTAAATAGAAATTGTTTTCAAAATATTTTTTTTTTGTTTTTTATATTTGAGAGAAATGGTGTAAAACCCAAATTTCAAACGTCTTTTTGCAGGTTATTTTTTGGCTTGGTATTTTCAAATCAAGTCTCGAAAAGTTTAGAACCGGGGTTACCAGTTTCGTTTCGTTATTAATTTTTCATTAAGTTATTATTTTTGAAGAAATTTTTTAAAATTTTCCGGATGTTCCCTTTATACCGTTTTTCAAAATACCCCTTACAGTGTTTTTTCAGTGGCTGTTTGAAGTTATATATTTTTGTTTTCATTCTGAGTTGTTCCTCGTTTTTATTTTTTGACCATTTGAGAGAGAAGAAACCTGAAAAATAACAAGTTGCAATTGAAAGTGAAGAAAAAAAAGTCTTGGGGAGGAATCGGGGAACAGAGTCATTGAAAATACGAGACAAAAGAAAGGGGGAGAAAAAGAGCTAAAGAACAGAGAGAAATAAAAAATTGGGAAAACAGGTGTGTGTTGTTGGTGTGGTTGGTTGGTGGTTGGGGTTTGTATACCACCATTTAACACTAGGTTTGGTTGCAGGGGATACTCCGGCCCCACCTCTTCCTGGCTTCTGGTCCCCTCTTCCAGGTCCGTGGTTTTTCATACCCTTCTTAAACTTTATGGATCCCCCTCCAAAAATTTACCGACTGTTCCCATTTTCTAATTTTGTGGCTGAATAAAATCCAACTCCCTGAAATTTTCATTTGAGTCTTCATTTTCCCAAATTGACCTTTTGTTGTGTCACTTGGGGGAAACCCTGCCTCTTCCATTTTTGTATTCCTCCCAATTTTTAAGTCGTTTTCCCCCCGTCTCTTCTGTCTCCAGTTCATAAAGTTTTTTCCCCCTCTCCTTTTGGGGCTCCCCTCTATTTTTGTTGCAAACCATACTTTTCTAATTTTCAATGCGGGCTAGCAACCGTTCCATACCAGTGTTTGATTGTTTTGGTCGTTGCTTTGGTTTGTTAAATATGTGTTATTGTTGGGAAGGAAAAAGTGGGTTACACTTTTTTTAAATCAATTTGTGGACGGGGACCTTAATTTTTTCCCCCCCTTTTATGATGCCTAGGTCCTTTTTTTCCCTGCCCATTTTTCAAAATGAAAGTTTGGGGTTCCGGGGAAAAAACACCAAACTTTAAAACTGTTCCCGTTCCCCAAACTTTTTAAACAAAAAAATACAACACCTTGACCAGCCTTCGGGGTTCCAAGGGACCCTTGTTTTTTTTCCCCAAAAGGAGATTTTTGTCCAATTTTTCCATTCCTTTTTAATTTTTATGTTTATATTCCCCACCCCCTTTTATTGGGGGATTTAACCACCCAAGGAATTTAGCCGGGACTTTTTGTAAACCCATTCTCTAATTTGACTGTTAAAATTATTTAAAAATTGTATTTTGGGGGCGAAAAAAGAAATTTGAGCTTCCTTTGGGACGTTTATTCTAAACAGTGACCCCCCTTCCTGATTTCCCTTTAATTCCCCTTTTTCCCCCCAAAAGTTTTTTTTCCCAGGTTTTCAGCTGGCCCCCAGACTATACTTTCTGGTTTCTTTGCCCTTCCCGATCTTTTTTTCTTTTAAATTAAATTCAAAAGGTTAAGGCCAGGTTAAACGCCCGGTCCCGCTCGGCCCGTTTTTTCCCCCAACTTACATATCAAAAACAGACCGGTTTTTCCTTTCCCTTTGTCAAATTCCAAAAATATTGCATGCCTTTTTTAATATCCTGCCTTTTCTTTTTGAAACCTCTGGGGCACTTTTTCGAATTTTTTTTGCAGCCCATGAAAAAAATTAATCCACCACCTCTTTTTTATTTTTACCTTTCAAAAAACCCCAGGTTTGTGAAAGGGATTTTCCTTCCATGTTGGTTGTGTTTATAGTTTGGCTTTCTAGGGACCCCACCCCCCCTCCTGTTTCTTTTCCATGATTTTCATACAAAATAGCATACGGTCTTCCTCTTTAAAAAATTCCCTTTTTTTCATTTTTCTACCTCGGAGTTGCCCTTTTTGGGTGTTTTGAAAGATGAAAACCCCCCATGTTTCCCCTCTAGGACCGGGGAAGAGGGCTGTCCCCCCGTTTGAGGATCAAGTTCAATAGCAGCCCACCCTCCTCGGTTGTGTGTATTTCACCCAGCACTTTTTGGGTTTACCCCCTTTATTCGGGAATTCCTGAGCCCCTTTGTCCCACTGTAAATACTTTAAAATCTCATTTTAGCTCCTCAAATCCCTTTTTGGTCGTTTTTTAACCCCACTTCCATCATTGATTACCGGGGCCCTTGATTTTTTTTCTCCATGTTTTTTCACACTTGGGAGAGCTTCTAAACAACTGGTCACCATATTTCTCGCCAGGACAGTGCTAAATGACCCATATCTGTTTATCCATGTTTAACAAATAATACGACAACCTTCCATTGGCCTCTCAGAACACTTTTGATAACATTTGCTTTTCTCCTTTGATACTGTATTTTCTATCCATTGTTTCTAGAATTAGTGTTCACCAGTTAGGTTAAGCGATGTAATGTATTGCATTTATATATACTATCTAGTGTAAATCACAATTTTCACTTCCCCGAATAAAGTGTTTGATTCACAGGTTTGTTCAAGTAATTTTGATACCGGGAGAGTACCAGACTCTGTGATTACCAGTACCACTTAATAAACACCTCTTTTATTCAACTATATATATAAATTACACAAGTTAACCGAAGTACCGGAGAATTTATCTATTTAATTAAAATGTTTGAATTAAAATATATGAATTAATTTGAATTACATATAAACCTACATATTAATTTCAGTTATATATTAACCAATTTATTATTAATTTGAATTAATAATATAGAGGAAAACATAAAATTTTGGCCTCTTCAATGGGGGCTCCTTGGTGCAGTGAAGGGGCTTTTGGTCTGAGGAATTGGACCTATTGGTCTCCTTCCTCAGACCGAACCTAATTTCCTCCCAATCCCTTCTGTATCACATCCTCACCATCACCCTTTCTCCCCTTGCCTCCTCCTCCTCCTCCCCATCCCTCCTCTATTCCTCTCCTACTTTCAGTGTTTGGGACTCTTTCCAGGCAATCTAGTTCCTTGGTAGCGGGAAGGGTACCGGGGTCCATCCCATTCAGTTGAGGTCCTTGGCAGTGGTGTAGTTTGCTGTAGAATCTGGATCACCGGGAGGTGTTGCGATCCCTCTCCTGTCTCTCGGGGGTTGGCTTTGAGTGTCTTTCGAGGGACGAGTGTATCTCGCCACCATCCCCCGGAATCCTTGTCGGATTCTGGGGGTTGTGGTTCAAGGAAGTATGCTTTGTGGCAGGTGTCCGACGGCCCTCTCTTTTGTCCACCGAGGGGGCTCGGCAGATGTGAGGTTGCTATCCCGGACTGCTGGTTTACTGGAATGAAGGGCAGGGTATGGCATAGGTTCCATGCTTCACGTGCACTGCTTGCAGTGCTATGGTCCTCTTGGATGCAGAGAAGGATTTATGGCTCTTTTTGCCTCATAAGAGCTATTAGTCCACGTTTCCCCCTTTTTTCATTTTTTTCTTTCCTGTCTTCTTTCTTTCTTTTCTTTCTACAAAACTAAAGAAAGAAGTGACCTAACCATAGAGTCTAAAATCCATGATCCTGCTCCCCCTGGACCCCTTACTGATATCACACCTTGTTCCGACCCTGCCTCGTTATTTGACCACTCTTTCGACATTTCTGATGCTCCTGTACCTCTTACTGGTGCCGTTTCGTCACCTGTTTCAGGTACCAGGGTTCCGACTGACTCCTTCAATACACCTAACCTCTGCTCTCCTTTGACTATGCTTCCAGCTTCTTCTATGTGCGGCAATTTTCGAAACACCCGCCCATCCCACTTCGGACCAACTCTGGTCCCACACCTAAATGCCCAAGACCATTACCAGATGATAATCCTTCACTTCCTTCTCATTCTACTCAGAAAAGACCTGCATGTCAAGCACTCCCTTTACATGCTGTTTCAAAATACACAGTGGACTAAGTTTTCTACTCAACGACAGACTTCCTCTACTGCCTATCTTTCCGACCATAGTATTGACAAGGTGCTCCTAATGTTGGAAGAGATATATCCTTTCATGCTCTTAAGAACTTACATGCATCATCTCTGTCCAGAATGCAAACCAAGCTCACGATCTTTCCATACAACTGTCGATACTATTCCTGTAACTATTAAGAAACATCATTCCCTCAATTAATGTAGTGGTACCGTCATTCTGCCCCATACCATTGTCCAACAGAATTTCCAAATATGTGGCAATGACATTCAGGAACAACTTGAACTCCAAGACCTCCCAGTCTTCAAGGTAGACACTTAAGTCCTCCTTTGCACTGTAGCTTGTTTAACTTTTGACTGCCCTGAGCTTCCGTCCTCTGTATATATTGTGGGTCACTGTTTACATATCGACAGGTGATCCCTACATGCTGGCCTTTTGGTCATCCAATAAAAAAATGCAGATCCATTGCCAAGTACCCAGTCTGTGGTGCCGACAATCATACCAATGCGTCTTGTACTCTACTTACCTCTTGCCTTAATTGTCATGAGGCTCATCCACCTTACTCTTGCCGTTGCCAAGTTGACTTAAATGAACGTGAAATCCGTTGTCTCAAAGAGGCAGAAGGCCTCCCATATGCTTTGGCAGTCTCTCATCTACATCTCCAAGGGAGACTTCCCCATATTTCTTACTCTCGAGTTACTAAACTTTCCCCCTCCTCTGGTGTCCCAACTCCTGCAGCCTCCTCTGTGGTCATCCCTTCCAAGTCACCCCTGTCGCTAATTCTTTTGCTGTTCTGGACTCAGAGATCCTTACCTCGGCACCTCATTCTGTTCTCACCTCTTCCACTTCTCACTCACACGTTTCTGTGTCTACTATACATCGTACAACACCTACTCCTATCGCCCCTCTTCTTCTCTGAAATCCAAAACAATCCCATTGTTAAAATCTCCTTGATCACCTCGTTCCCATCTGCAACCTGCACGTTTTTCCTTCCCAGTCTCTGTACCCAGTTCTTCACCTCTAACTGGCTCTGTTACGAGTGTGGAGGTTCATCCTACCCCTCTTACAGTACCTTCTTCCACTGTCAACACCCAAGTTTCTTCCTCTTCTGCCTCCTCCCAGGTCGCTTCCTCTCCTGTCCCCTCCCAAGCTTCTCCAGTTCCCTCTTCCCTTTCGTCCTCCCCTACTTTGGTACAGTCCATCGTCACCCTGATCTTTACTCACCCTCCTTCTTCCATCTCCAATATTGTACCATATACAACGTCCTTATCCTCTGAAAAACTTGGAGCTATCTCAGAATATTTTGATGAGACTAGACCAATGATGGACATCAGTCCACCTCCTGTTCTTCCTCTTCACTCTTCTCCATCTGCACAACCCCTTTCTTCACAGCGTCACAATCCCTTGCTGCCTTAAAGTTTTCTGCTGCTTTCACATGTGGACTTCTCTAACCCTACTAGTCTGTAGATACCTCTACCTTCAGATTTCTTGTATCTTTCTCTTCACAAATCATGGCTTATTTTCAGTGGAATATCCGTGGCCTCAGAGGTAACCGGGGTGAGCTTCAGATGTTGCTCTCCCTGTTTTTCCCTGTTTGTGTTTGTTTACAAGAACCCAAATTACAACCTGCTCTTATCCATCCCATCTTGCGCTATGATTTTTTATATTCAACAGCTCCTTTTCCCAATGGAACCTTTAATGAAAGTGAACTTCTTATACACAACCGTATTACATACCGTCAGCTCTTTGTTCATACTTCACTGCATTACACTGCAGCCCTTATCCATTTGAATAAGTGGTATACAATCTTTTCCTTGTATCTTCCTTGTATCTCTGTTGCATTTCTGGCTTCTTCCTTACTGCCATCACTTCTGTTACTCGGCGATTTTAATGCCCACCATTTCCTCTAGGGGAGTCTCACCGTGACTCCCGTGGCATTCAGCTGGAGGCTTTTCTCGCTTCTCTCCTCCTCCATGTTTTAAGTACGGGTACTCTCACCCATTTTGATCCTCGTACTCATTCTCTCACTTGCATCGATCTCTCGGTCTGCTCTTCCTCAACTGTACTACACTTCACTTAGTCTCTCCTCCCGGACTTGCACGACAGGGGTCATTTTCCAATCATCCTTACCTCTCCTTCATATTCACCACCTCCTCGTAGCCCACGCTGGCAATTTGACAGAGCAAACTGGGACCTTTACTCGCGTCTAACTGCTTTTAGTGAGGTTCCCTCTTCGTCCTCCAATGATGAGCTTTTACAGCTCATCTCGACCTCCGTTTTAACCGCAGCTTCACATTTTGTACCACAAACTTCAGGCAGGCATTCTCAGAAGTGCATGCCTTGGTGATCTCCTGCTTGTGCTCGGGCAGTACATTTGAAACGCGCTGCATGGGGCAAGTGCCGGTACAATAGAACCACAGAAAGAGTCCTTGATTTTAAGCAGAAGTGAGCAGTTGCTCGCCGTGTCATCTGTAACTCTACACACATTTGCTGGCAGGATTATGTTTCTACCATCTCTTCTGCTTCCTCTATGAGTGAAGTCTGGAGAAAAGTACGGCTCCTGTTCTTCAGGTTGCCGGTGTTGATATCATGAACCCTCTTGACATTGCCACCGAAATTGGTAATCATCTTGTCTGTATCTCTCAGCGGTTTCCTCTATTGGAGAAAAATCTTATGATGTGCCTTTTACACTTTTGGAACTGGAGGCAACTCTCTCACTTTGCCTCCACTTCCAGTTTGCCTCCAGTTCCTCTCAGAATGCTGTCAGGCCCAATTGCCGTCAGGTAGCTGGGCCTGACGGCATTCACATTCGTATGCTACAACATTTACATCAGTTAGCCCATGCAGTCCTCTTACGACTCATAAATCTTAGTTGGTCACAAGGAGTTCTTCAGCTCTGGAAATCTGCCATTGTTCTCCCTTTCTATCTCCCCTTCTATCGTCCCATTGCTCTTACCAGTGCAGTTTCCAAGGACATGGAACGCCTGGTAAATAGACGTTTGATGTAGTATTAAGAGACACACAACAGTCTCTCCACTAGTCAATATGGTTTTTGTAAGGGCTGCTCTACCATTGACCCCTTACTATGCTTAGATAATTATGTCCGTAATGCTTTTGCCAATAACTTCTCAGTTATCGCCTTCTTTTTTGACCTTAAGAAGGCATATAACTCAACTTGGAGGTATAATATCTTGGCCCAGGCCAACTTCTTAGGCCTCCGAGGCAACCTACCATTTTTCATTAAGAACTTCTTAACTGAAACACATTTCTATGTTCGGGTTAATAATATGCTTTCCCCAGACTTTGTCCAAAGTGAATGTGTCCCACGGGGGTGTGTTCTGAGCACAACACTTTTTCCCCTTGCTATAAGTGATCTGGTCTCTGTTTTTTCTTTCAATATTTGGTCATCGCTCTATGTTGATGACCTTGCCATAGCTTATGCAGGCGCTGATTTTCACCTCATTGCAGTTTCTCTCCAGCATGCTGTCAACCGTGTTTCCAGTTGGGCCACCACTCATGAGTTTAAATTTTTTAGTACAAAAACTCACCAAATTACTTTCACTAGACTCTCTGTTATCTCTGATCATCCATTGTACCTATATGGCTCACGTATCCCAGAAATATGATACAATCAGGTTTCTCGGCCTACTGTTTGACCATAGATTATCCTGGAAACCTCACATTACCTCTCTGAAGGCAACTTATCATAGCCGGCTGAACCTCCTTAAAGCCCTCACTCATCTTTCATGGGGGCTTATCGTAGAACTCTCCTTCGACTACATTCAGCCCTAATTTTATCCCAACTATCACCAGGGATTTCGTTGATGCCTTGGTGCTTTTCGCTCCTCGCTAGTTGAGAGTCTCTATGCAGAGGCGAATATTCCATCCTTGTCCGTGATGCTCATTGCCTTCGCTACTGTGTTCGATCTCATGAATTCCGCAATCCTTCCACTTACAGGATAGTCACTGATGTTAGTAGACATTCTTTATTTGTTCGTTGCTCCTGTTTCTGTTCATTTTTTATTCGCCTATATTCGCTCTTGTCTTCTCTTCAGTTGCCACCTTTCTATGTTCATGTAGCATCTCACTTTTCCCTACCCTCTTGGAAAGTTCCGATGGTTATTGTCTGTTCTTTCCCACTGCCATGAGCAAAAGCCCAACTGCCTACTGTGGCTTCTCGCTCTCTTTTTCTTAACCACTTGTGATCTCATTCTCAAGCCATCGCAGTGTACACCGATTGTTCTAAGTCTTCTGATGGCATCGGATTTGCAGCAGTGTTTCCGGATTGTGTTGTGCGAGGGCATTTATTACCCCAGGCTAGCATTTTTATGGCTAAATTGTATGCCATTCTAGTAGCACTTATCTGTGTTGCATCCATGCCTGTGTCACCATTTGTTGTCGTTTCAGACTTCCTTAGTGCTTTACAGGATATACAAAAATTTGATACACCTCATCCCCTGGTTCTTCATTTCCAACTTTGGTTATACCGTATCTCTAGCAAGCATAAATATTTTGTTTTTTGTTGGGTACCCGTTCATGTTGACTTACAGAGCAATGAAGAGGCAGACACTGCTGTGAGGCCAGCAGTACATGACTTCCCAGTTTCATATAGACTATTTTGCTATAATTGCTACCCACCTTCGCATTTGTTGACAACAACGTTGGTCTGATCTGCTCTATAATAAACTACATTCTTTTAAACCGAGTATTGGTTTCTGGACATCTTTGTACCATCGAGGTTGGGAGACTACCCTCTCCTATCTTAGCATCGGCCACACTCCTCTTACTCAAGGGTATCTCATGGAGAGCCACCCTGTTTCACTCCGTGAGAATTGTCAGATTCCAGTTTCTGTTAGCCACATTCTGTTGAACTGTCCACTCTATCAACGAGCACGCAGAATTTACCTCCATCGTCGTCATCGCTCTACTGCCTTCTTGCTGATGGACCCTCTTTTAACCCAGACTGTCTCATTGACTTTTTGACAGTTAGTGATTTACTGCAGAAACTCTGATGATGATGCCTCTAGTATTCCTCACGGCCCTTTCTACCTCATTCTCTTGCTACCCTCTACCCCAGCACTACCCACTGCCCCACTGCATCCCATGACCTAATAATCATCCCCCTCCCTCTTCCAACCCATTACCCCTACATCCTTCCCAGCCTGGCAGCACTGTATGACCTTCGTAGGTTTAGCGCTTCTTTTTTATTATAATACTAAAATTTTGGTGAAAATTCATTCAACATTATAAAATATATATAAAATCCTTGTATAATTTTACCATTTAGTTTAAACATTATCGTCGAATAATGTTTATATAGGTTCCTTAGGGTGGTGAAAGGGCTCTTTGGTGGAGGAACTAGACCTATTTACCCACCTCCTAATATCTTCTTTCCCACCCAGACTCTCTCCATTCTGGTTCCTTATTTGGGGATATAAATATTAATATTTACGCTTTGCCTCTTCTCCGGGCCCTTACCCCAGCAGCACCCTAACTTCCGAACCTACAACACCTCATTTATGGACTCTGGTATCAGCCTTGCAGCTGATTATTTCGATACCTCTGACCTTCGGTCTTCACTAATCATGCTCCTGTCTTCTCCCTTGACGGTATATCGAGATGACCATCTTTCCCTTTTAGCTATATCGATGACACTCCTATCAAAATGCTCTCAAATCCCATCCTCAGCTCTACCAGCAGTATTGTCTTCGTTTCACATGCTATCGTCCAACAAGAATTTACGCAACATTGCCAATACAGTAAGAAGCAACTCGAGCTACAGATCCTCCCTGTCACCAGAATGAAAACTTGTGTCGGCCCTGCAGGAGGTCAGACATGTTTTCCAAGCAACGTTGCCAAACTGATCTACCACTGTAGGAGCCTTCATCCTTGGTTATTATAGCAGGACAACATTTGCAAACATCGCAGATCACTGGCAGTATGCCCAGTCTGTGGTGTAGCTGATTATAATAATTCATCCTGCAGCCTGACTAACCTCCCTTCCCACATGCCTTAACTGTTAAGCTCACTCTTCATATTTCTGCCTTTTTATTATGAGATATACAAATAAGGAACAGGATGAACTTGGAGCCATCTTTGAGTCAGCTCTGTTCCACAAGGCCCAGTACTCGCTCCCATCTTGTTCCTCATCCTCATATCTGACATAGACAAGGATGTCAGCCACAGCACCGTGTCTTCCTTTGCAGATGACACCCGAATCTGCATGACAGTGTCTTCCATTGCAGACACTGCAAGGCTCCAGGCGGACATCAACCAAATCTTTCAGTGGGCTGCAGAAAACAATATGAAGTTTAACGATGATAAATTTCAATTACTCAGATATGGTAAACACGAGGAAATTAAATCTTCATCAGAGTACAAAAATTCTAGTCACAAAATACAGCGAAACACCAACGTCAAAGACCTGGGAGTGATTATGCCGGAGGATCTCACCTTCAAGGACCATAACACGGTATCAATCGCATCTGCTAGAAAAATGACAGGATGGATAATGAGAACCTTCAAAACTAGGGATGCCAAGCCCATGATGACACTCTTCAGGTCACATGTTCTATCTAGGCTCGAATATTGCTGCACACTAAGAGCACCTTACAAGGCAGGTGAAATTGCTGACCTAGAAAATGTACAGAGAACCTTCACGGCACGCATAACGGAGATAAAACACTGGGAGCGCTTGAGGTTCCTGAACCTGTATTCCCTGGAACGCAGGCAAGAGAGATACATGATTATATACACCTGGAAAATCCTAGATTGGCTAGTACCGAACTTGAACACGAAAATCACTCACTACGAAAGCAAAAGACTTGGCAGAAGATGGAACATCCCCCAATGAAAAGCAGGGGTGTCACTAGCACGTTAAGAGACAATACAATAAGTGTCAGCTGCCCGAGACTTTTCAACTGCCTCCCAGCATACATAAGGGGGATTACCAATAGACCCCTGGCAGTCTTCAAGCTTGCACTGGACAAGCACCTAAAGTCGGTACCTAACCTCCGAGGCTGTGGCTCGTACGTTGGTTAGTCTATCTTCCCAGCTTATATTGGTTAGGACTTGGTTTACTTGGTCCCACTTTATGTTTTTGTTATTGAAGTTGAATTTGATGAATACTCCCTCGTGACTAGTCTCATTATGTCGGTCTGGGGCTCCACACATACATGTCTGAACCTCAATTATGTTGTGGTCTGAGTATATTGTTTTTGATATAGAGACATTTCGTATCAGATCATCATTGTTAGTGAAGATGAGGTCTAGCGTATTCTCCAGTCTAGTAGGCTCTATTATTTGCTGGTTTAAATTGAATTTTGTGCAGAGATTTAAAAGCTCGTGTGTGTGTTAGTTCTCGTCAGAGCTGCCTCCTGGTGTTATTACTGCAACAACATTATTTGCTATATTTCTCCATTTTAGGTGCCTTAAGTTGAAATCCCCCAGGAGCAAGATGTTGGGGGCAGGAGCTCGCAGATTTTCCAGACAGTGTTCAATTTTTAACAGCTGTTCCTGGAATTGCTGTGACGTTGTATCCGGAGGCTTGTAGACTACCACAATGACTAAGTTTTGGTTCTCGATCTTTTCTGCTAAAACTTCCACTACATCATTTGAGGCATTAAGCAGTTCTGTGCAAACAAGTGACTCTGCGATGTACAGGCCAACCCCCCTCCCCCTCCTTTCGCCTGTTCACTCTGTCGCATCTGTATAGGTTGTAACCTGGGATCCATATTTCGTTGTCCAAGTGATCCTTTATGTGGGTCTCTATAAATGCTGTGAACTTTGCATTTGCCTCTGCAAGCAGTCCACGGATGAAAGGTATTTTGTTGTTTGTTGCTGGCTTTAGACCCTGTATATTTGCAAAGAAGAATGTCATCCGACTGGTGGTGTTGTTAGTACTGGGCGTGGACTTTTTATCCGGTATTAGTATCTGAATTTGTTGGTTTGGAGTGAAGGCCATCGACTGTGGTTCCACTCCAGGAATGACTGGATTTGGTGTACGATTTCCGCCATTTCCAGCCAGTTTTTTTTCCTTCCTGGCGCTAAAAAACCTCTCCCTCTTGAGTGGCTGTGGCTACCCAGGTTTTCCCATGGCCTGAATGTCTTGTATCTTTTAGTCCCCTTAAAATGGTGTGCCTGGCAATTTAAGTTATAGCACAGTCTTTCCTTTACTGAAGAGGGACACATTTCAGGGTGAAAAAGCTTACAGGAAGGGAGTTTGCATTTTCCTGTTGCCATATGGGCACGGCATTTTCTAGGGTGGTCATAGTTGCACGTCCCTTCTGGTTTTCCAGATTTCCCATGCCTGCAGATACCAAGTGCATAGTATGTGCACAGGCTTGGTTTCTGTTTGCCTTGGGTTTCTGTGACTGTATTCCCTGTTGGTGCATGTTTACCTGTCTTATTCCTATCCTCACTAGCACCAACAATGGAGCTCTCACCAGTTGTTTTTGGTAATATATCCTCATTATTGCTAGTGGAGTCCTCTTGTTTGCTATTTCCTGTGGCATTACTAGTTTGCAATATTGGTTTTATCTTGTCTTTGACTACACTTGTTTCCCCACTACAGCTCCTGTCTCTCATGAGGTCATTTATATGCATTCTCTCCTGCGTATATTTCCTTACTACCTGGACAAAATCTCCAGCTTTCCATTGCTGTCTCCCAGGACAGCACCTCCAGCTTCACCATTACTGTCTCCCAGGACAGCACTATCAGCCCCACATTTAATGACTACCAGGACATCACCTACAGCCTTACAGTTTTCTTACTACATGGCCAGTATCAAGGGCAGTACCATTCAGCCCAGACTTTTTATGTTCCCATCTGTTGTAGAAAGCTTCCAGGTTGTCTATGAACGCAGCTTTGATGTTATCCTCTTTTAATACCAATGTGATTTTAGTCCACAGATTGATCTCATTTGGGCATACTCAAAAACACTTCCCTGTTTTAATACTGCTTGTAGCTAGTTCTTGGATATCTGCACAAGGGGAGTGACACCAATTTCCAAAAAAAATGACAATTTATCCATGTGGAAGCCCGTTTCCTTGATTGACTGCAGACTACACAGAGCTTCATAACGATTTGGATGGTTGATTTACTGTAATTCTACTAGTACCCTCTTGAATACTCTATTAATAACCTCCTTAATGTGAAGCTCTAGCTATTTGTATTTCTATTTCTAACTATACTTATATATTAGGACAGCTTAGCGGGTAATCTTCTCGCTATGGGTAATGATGTCACTATGGGCATACTTCTTACTATGGGTAATGATCTCACTATGGGTATACTTCTCACTATGGGTAATGATCTCACTATGGGTATACTTCTCACTACGGGTAATGATCTCACTATGGGTATACTTCTCACTACGGGTAATGATCTCACTATGGTCAAATCCCAATGATTGATTGGTAAGTGTGATATAGCATTTATCGTCGAAGGCTGACGGCCCACTGTTTTTAAATGTTACAGTACACATTTCTACTTGGACTAGTGGATGGTAGCACTATGACCCAGTTTCATCCTGCTTTGTCTCACCTCACTACAGTATCTTGAGTGGTTTAGACAAAACATTCCTAGAGCGAGCATGTGTTAACAAATACATGAAATGAAATGAAATGCTCTACTGTCCTATCAGCCACCTTCACACAATACATTTTGGCTTTTATTATAATGTCCCATTTATGGACTTAATAATCCCAGGTCGCCTTTCTTGCTATTATCATACAATGGATGATCAGTGGAATAATTAGAGTATTCCATACAAAATACCTTCGGCTCCCTCTTCAACTGATGTGCAAATCGTGACATTTTAGGCGCAATATAAAAGAATCTGTGTCTGTATACAACAGACAAACATCGTCGCTTTAGTGAGGTTTCAACACTTTGTACCAGAAATAATACAATTTCTTATTGGCAATCTCATGAAATTGAAAAATGAGGTAAAGAGGCTTATTAACTATTAATTTTGGCATGTTAATTGAGCAAATTACTCTGTCTTGACCCAGACGTGTAATATGTTTCAAATATATAAATAATGAGAATGGGTTCTCATTATTTACATATCTATATGTACCACCGTACTTTGTAATATTATATAGGGATTTTCCATAGATAGCATTATTAGTCAGCTTGAATGGTTTGGACTTAATGAGGCATTGTGTGGCGGTATTCTGTTTAATATTAGTTCAGATTAATGGTTCTAAAAATTTATTCTGATCATGTACATCATGAATCTTCACTACCTCTAACCCAATATCCATTAGCAACTACAGAAGATCCAAGATAACTAAATAGTTTTTCCATGGTAGATGACAAGCAACTAATTTGGTGTTTGTTATTGGCATATTCGACCTTCAGTTCTCAAAACAGATTAACAATAAAGAGAAAGCATATCTTCTCTTATATTCATATAGGAATATAACAGGAGGACATAATCTGTGCACGTAGCTACATCAGGGTTTACGGGGTTGGTATAGTCATTCGTCTCTCAACCCTTGAGTGGAGAGGACGTGTGCTGCTGCTGCCCCCTGGAGTTGTCTGGTGGCAGTATTATTTTCACCAACATGGCGCAGGCTCGCCGGCGCCGGGTAAATACTGTCTGCATTAAATTAACCAGTGGAGCTGTAATGGGGCCATCAATGGAGTTGCTTTTGCCTGCAATCATCATGAGGAGATTTGTGGACTTGCACTGAACGGTACGAAGAGGATTTTTGTAAAATTTAGTTCGGCGACTGTGTATGAGGCAGTGGTGAATAAGTTTCAAGAGGTGGCCATACCAGTTAATCATGCTGTGACGGTGAGGCTGCATGAGGTGTCCAGCTATTACACATGGGTTAAGATCAGGAATGTGCCGTTCGAGGCGGATGCATCTGACATCCGGTTCATTATGTGTAAATACGGCACAATACATACGATCACTGCAGGAAGGTGGTCAGCTGGCCCGTATATGGGGATACCTGAGGATGCATTCTCTGTCAAGATGACGCTCAGACATCCAATTCCATCGTACGTGGTGATGGAAGATTTCAGAACTCAGGTTTTTGTAACATATGCTGGGCAGCGAAGCACTTGCCGTTTGTGCGGGTCGTATGATCAACTGGCTGCACAATGTGAAAGAAGACGTTGTGATAGGGACCAGCAGCAACGACGAGATGTGGAGGAAAGGAGAGAGGATCAAGATCAACTGTTTTCGACTCTGCCTAAGCAGAGTTTGACATGGAGTGAGGAGGTTGAGAGGGCCGAAGAAAAGGAGATGGCAGGGGCTATGCGGGGGGACGACATCACTTCCCTGGACGTTGTACAAGTGCTGGATGAGGTCATCGCGGAAGCGAATGGTAGCGACGCGGAAACGACGATAGTGTCGACGTTTGAGAACATTTTGGGTAATGAGAGTCCTTGTCAGGATGTTGGTACAGACATGGATCAAGGGTCTGTAGTTGAGTAGGGCGTGGTGATGCCAGCCCGGCCTGAAGTGTGTCGTAAGGATGCCCAGTTGGTGAGAACTGTGGAGGTGGAGGTTCATCATGGCACTGAGCTGGATGACTTGATGCAGGTCGAGGGTATGACGCGAAAGCACGCAGCAGTGCTTTCTGATTCCGACGACGTGCTTTCGCCCGCACAACGACCTGGGAAGAAAACATGAGCGGAAGCCATGCGGAGAGGTTCAAGTGGCGCCTAGGGGCAGGGGTTGGGTAAGGGTGGCCAGAAAGGGGGGGGAGGGAAAAGGGTGCAATGAAACGATCAGGTGATAAGTCGGTAGTGTCAAGAGGGAAACCCCCTTTGCCGGTTTGAAGTGCCTGACATTGAACATCAATGGCTTGAGGTCTCAGAGAAAGTGTGACTGGTTTCGGGAATATTTGGTGCGTCATGATGTTGACGTTGTGTTCTTGCAGGAACACAATTATAGACCGGGTTATGAGTTGAAGGTGGATGGGTATAATGTGTATATTGAGCATGCAGTAAGATTGAAAGGAGGTGTGGCCATTTTGGTGAAAGAAACTAGCCCGTTGGTTGTCAGGCACAGTGAGGGGGAGAGGGGAGGGTGATCTGTGTGGATGGGTTATGGGGTCAGGTACAGATGACGTTGGTGTGTGTGTGTATGGCCCAGCAGAGGGAGATGTGAGGATAAAGAATAAATTCGTGAGGAACGTTCTGGTATATTATTTGCGTGGATTGCCGGGGGTTGCTGTGATAGGAGATAACTGGAACTGTGTGATAAGGAGTAAGGATGTTGAACCGAGGGGGGCAGGGCATTGTTTGAGGCTATTGGGAGAATTGTTATCCGGGGTAGGATTGACAGATGTTGAGGGAGGTGAGGTGGTGGAGCACACATTTATTAAGCGTGGGTATGCGGCTAGGCTCGATCGATTATACGTGCCCAGGACAGTCGTAATACATAGTGTGAGGGTAATGGACGTAGTATTTTCTGATCACAGGGGTGTTTTGGTGGATATAGGTTGGGAGGGGTTGCCAAGAAGGTGTAAGGGGTTTTGGAAGTTGAATGCAAAGTTTGGTGTTATACATCAAGCAACAGTTGGAAGGTGGTCTGAGGGAATGTATGATGGACTGCCTGAGGGATCCTTTACCCTTAAGATGTCCTTGCACAAATCTATACCATCATATGTGACATTAAGTGACTTTAGAACTCAGGAATATGTCACATATGCAGGGCAGAGAAGAACACGCAGACTGTGTGGAGTGTATGATTTTATGGCTGCGATGTGCCCTCGACGATCGTCAACTGAGACACATGGAGAAGGGAAAGGAGTGGAGAAGGAGAGAGAGGTGACGACCCAGTCAACACGGGAGCATCCTCGGGCCCACAGGGCATGGAGTGAAATCGTGGAGGACAATCCGGCGAAATGTGTAACATTACCGGAGGTCTCTCAGGTGATTGAGACCATGTATATAGAGGATGAGGTGAGACAAGGTGAAATGGGTAGTGAAGTTTCAGCTGCAATAGACACTGTTATACAAAGATTCTTGGAGAATCAGAATAGGGACAGAACACTACGTATGGTGTCGGATGGGACATCTGCAGATAAGGGTGGAATTCATGAGGAGGGCAATGTGGGTGGTGGGGATGAGGATTTGTGAAGCTGTGGTTGAAGTGCATAAAGTTGAAAGTGTAGATGAGGGCATGCACATAGTTGAGGCATCACGAAAGAGAGAGGGAGGTGTTTCTGACAGTGATGATGTTCTGACACCTTCGCAAAGATCTGGTAAGAAATACTCAGTGTATGTTCCAAAAAAACATCGGGGGGGGGGGGTAAGGGGCAGGGGAAAGGTGAGGCAAGGAAAGAGCATTGTGAAAAGCTTACTGTGCAAAAACGTAAGGACCCGTATGGACATCGATCGATTGGTAAGCCCCCGATAGCATTTTTAAGTGCCTAACGTTAAATGTAAATGGCCTAAGAGCCGATGTAAAGTGTAGGATCTTTAGTGACTTTTTAAAGAGGCATGAAATACAGATCACATTTTTACAAGAGCATAATTTTAGGTATGGAAGGGATTTGTTAATAGATGAGTACAAGGTTTATGATGGTTATACTGGGAAGCTTAAGGGAGGCGCTGCAGTATTAATAGCTGAGGCCAGTCCTTTTCAACTGTTGCACTGGGAAGAAGGGGGAGATGGGAGTAGTGAGGGTGGATGGGACATGGGGTGGGGTACGAGTATGTTTTGTGTGTACATGCCGGCGGACAGCAATAGGCGTGTTAAAGAGGATTTTGTTTGGGACACATTGATTTATCATATGATGGGATTACCAGTTTATACATTATTTAGAGGGGATTGGAATAGTGTGATATGTAGGATGTGTACCCGCTGGGAGCTGGGTGTGTGTTGGGAGTTCTACGGGATGTGTTAGGGGGAGTCGGATTAGTGGATGTAGTTAGTGGGGAGGTGTGGGTGGTTGAGCATACTTATGCGAGGAACGGTTATGCTTCACGCTTGGACCGCATTTATGCATCTCCTGGGATACAAGTTAATAATATGGAAACTGTAAATGTTGTATTTTCGGATCATAGAGGGGTGGTTGTGGACGTGGGATGGGGAGAGTTGCCGGAACGTTTTATGAGTTATTGGAAACTAAATGTGAGCTTGTTACGTGATATGGAGGGTCGACTTAGTTTTGCGGAATGGTGGAAAAATTAATGGAATAAAGGAAAGCTGGGAGATGATATATTACTGTGGTGGGAGCAATGTGCTAAACCGGGAATCCGTAGTTTTTACATGAGGAAAGGAAAGGAGGTCGGACAATGGAAATATGGATTACAGAGGTATTTGGAGGGGCAGTTAAAACAGTGTATGAAGGTTGTCATGGAGTATATCCGGTTTCAGAGATCGAGGGTATAAAGACGCAATTGCTGGAGATGCAGAATGCACGGTTTGATGGTGAAAGATTAAGGGGTGGGTTGGAAGATGTTTTATGGGGTGATAAACCAGCTTGCGTTCTGCAGCGATTAAAGATCCGGCAAAATATAATGAATATGTTAAAATTAGAGGTACATCAGGACGCAGGTGGGTACACGGTGGGACAGCAGTTAGTAACGACTGAAGGCATGAATGGTTTGAGATATATATGAGAGGGGGTAATAGGAAGATGGGGGACTTGCATATTATGGAGGAAGGATATCACGTATCCTGGAACCAGAAGACAGGGTGGAGATAGAGGGGCCCATAAGTGAAGATGAGGTTTTGAAGGTGTTACAGGGGATGAGTGTAAGGAAGATGCCAGGGATTGGTGGCATTCCAAATGATTTTTATTTAAGTAACTGGGAGGTCTTGAAGGAATGCTTGGTGCATTTGCTAAATGAAATAAAGGTAAAGGGATACATGGGTATGACACAACGAACAGGGGTCGTTGTCATGATTCTGAAGGGGGAAGTGCAGAATAACATCATGGATTATAGAGGTTTATCTTTAATGTGTGGTGATTACAAATTGTTTGCAAGGGTTTTAAGTAATAGGTTGCGTAGTGTTATTGGGAGAGTTATAGATAAGGGACAAATGGGTGTGCCGGGATGGTTAATGATTAGTGGACATGGGAGGACTAAGGATTTTATAGATGATTGTAGAACGAGTGGAGGGGGTGTACTTGCTTTGGATTGGAAGGCTGCTTATGATTGTGTAGAGTGAGAGACGTTATGGATCATAATGAGGCACATGGGTTTAAGCGAGAAAATTGTCCAATGGGCAGAAGCATTATACAAAGACGCAGTACTACAGGTGCAAATCAATGGATATATGGGGAAGGTAGTTAGTATGGGTAGGGGACTGAGACAGGGATGCCCCATGTCTCAGATCCTATTTGCATGTCTACAAGATCCTTTATATAGGATGATTAATGTTGGGGTAGATGAACGGGGGGTACGGCAGTGGGGTGCTCCTGGTATAGTTGGGTATGTTGGCGATACAACGGTTTTAGTTGGGGGAGAGGAGGGATTAAGGAATGTAGATCGAATCGTTGAGATATTTAGTGGGGCAACAGGTATGTGTCTTAATGGAGTTAAGTCTAAATTGTTGTGCTTGGTTCATGGTTGGGAGGGAACTTCGGACAAAAGTATGGTTGGCAGGTAGTAGATCAAATTAAAGTATGTGGAGTATTATACAGAAGGGCAGGGCAAAAAGCTAGAGAGGTCAGCTCCGTAAGGGTTGTGCAAGGAGTATTAAGGAGATTGGGGGGAGTATGGACGAGTGGGCTGAGGATCCATCAGACAGTCACAGTTATAAATACAGTCATTTACTCTAAATTGTGGCATGTGGCAGTGATTTATCCGTTGATGAAGAATGATGTGAGGTTGGTGCAAAAGAAGGTAATGCGTTTTATTTGGGGATATGGTTATCATTGGCTTAAGCAGACAGTCGTGACAACACCATTGGGGAGGGGAGGATTAGGATTAATTCCACTGTGTAGTAGACTGAAAAGCATGTATGTGAAACATAGTTATATATGGTTGGGTGGGGATCGGGGTGTAAGGGTGAGTGAGGTTATGGATGATGTGCAGCAGTGGTGGGGGGGGATGGGGGAGGGAATTGGAGGAGTGTATGTGTATGCTGAGATTTTTATTGAGGGTTAGCAAACCGGGAAAAGTGTTGATGCGAGTTTTGGGGAGGACTGTGAGGGGTAATGAGGTGATGGAGGGGGAGAGTGTCTTTCCTTTATATATATTTTTTTTAGAATTTATTAAAACAAATATTACAATATAAAAATTAAATACAGAGACATCAAGTGTGAACAAAAGGGTCTCCTTACTATAAAACATAACACACAGGTCATCCTGTGGAAAAGTTTACATTCCAGCTGTTGCAAATTACCCTTAAGCGATCCATGCCTGATTACAACATACTGAAATAAAGAAATACGATAATCTCTTCGCGTCCTAAAAAATTCTCCTACCACAAAAAGAAAGTCTTCCGACCTGATTTTATAAATCTTATAACCCCTTTTTCTCCTCATGACAACTACAATATAATCTGATGACCTGCCCCATACCATATATGTGTAAGTACATATTTTACTATACATAAAAACAAATAAAAAATAACATGCCCGAAAAGTATACTCATAAGAGTATAATTACCTTATAATACCATGATAAATACCATCGAATCTGATGTCCTTCCTTAGATCATATATGTTTAAATACATATTTTACAATATATAAAAAATGACAAGATAACTTACCGGAAAATAAAACTCAGAGTATAATTATCATCCTACATGCCTACCCAAACCTGAGTTAATACTTTTCTTTTACGTAAAAAACCTTACAGACTTATACTACACATGTTCCTATAAAAAAACCATTCAACCCAACTCCCGTACATCACCTTTATTATCAAAAACAAGTTCCCCCTTTGAAAACCCGCCGTTGACCATTCCCAAACTCGCTATCACACCAAATTGCCTTACTTATGTTACACATTACTGAATTGCCTTACTTATGTTACACATTACTAAATTGCCTTAGTTATGTTACACATTACTAAATTGCCTTACTTATGTTACACATTACTAAATAATGTCAGTAAGGTCAGAGGATCTAACAAAAACCAACATAGATATATAATAATTGTGTCACATGACACTGTGGCTGTCTTAATAAGTTGTTAATATACATATATACACAAACATATATATGCATAAATATATATATATATATATATATATATATAAATATATATATATATATATATATATATATATATATATATATATATATATATATATATATATATATATATATATATATATATATATATATATATATATATATATATTATATGAGGATAGTGAGGCTCAGGTTAGGGTGTGTAGAAGAGAGGGAGACTACTTCCCGGTAAAAGTAGGTCTTAGACAGGGATGTGTAATGTCACCATGGTTGTTTAATATATTTATAGATTAGGTTGTAAAGGAAGTAAATGCTAGGGTGTTCGGGAGAGGGGTGGGATTAAATTTTGGGGAATCAAATTCAAAATGGGAATTGACACAGTTACTTTTTGCTGATGATACTGTGCTTATGGGAGATTCTAAAGAAAAATTGCAAAGGTTAGTGGATGAGTTTGGGAATGTGTGTAAAGGTAGAAAGTTGAAAGTGAACATAGAAAAGAGTAAGGTGATGAGGGTGTCAAATGATTTAGATAAAGAAAAATTGGATATCAAATTGGGGAGGAGGAGTATGGAAGAAGTGAATGTTTTCAGATACTTGGGAGTTGACGTGTCGGCGGATGGATTTATGAAGGATGAGGTTAATCATAGAATTGATGAGGGAAAAAAGGTGAGTGGTGCGTTGAGGTATATGTGGAGTCAAAAAACGTTATCTATGGAGGCAAAGAAGGGAATGTATGAAAGTATAGTAGTACCAACACTCTTATATGGGTGTGAAGCTTGGGTGGTAAATGCAGTAGCGAGGAGACGGTTGGAGGCAGTGGAGATGTCCTGTTTAAGGGCAATGTGTGGTGTAAATATTATGCAGAAAATTCGGAGTGTGGAAATTAGGAGAAGGTGTGGAGTTAATAAAAGTATTAGTCAGAGGACAGAAGAAGGGTTGTTGAGGTGGTTTGGTCATTTAGAGAGAATGGATCAAAGTAGAATGACATGGAAAGCATATAAATCTATAGGGGAAGGAAGGCGGGGTAGGGGTCGTCCTCGAAAGGGTTGGAGAGAGGGGGTAAAGGAGGTTTTGTGGGCAAGGGGCTTGGACTTCCAGCAAGCGTGCGTGAGCGTGTTAGATAGGAGTGAATGGAGACGAATGGTACTTGGGACCTGACGATCTGTTGGAGTGTGAGCAGGGTAATATTTAGTGAAGGGATTCAGGGAAACCAGTTATTTTCATATAGTCGGACTTGAGTCCTGGAAATGGGAAGTACAATGCCTGCACTTTAAAGGAGGGGTTTGGGATATTGGCAGTTTGGAGGGATCTGTTGTGCATCTTTATATGTGTATGCTTCTAGACTGTTGTATTCTGAGCACCTCTGCAAAAACAGTGATAATGTGCGAGTGTGGTGAAAGTGTTGAATGATGATGAAAGTATTTTCTTTTTGGGGATTTTCTTTCTTTTTTGGGTCACCCTGCCTCGGTGGGAGACGGCCGACTTGTTGAAAAAAAAAAAAATATATATATATATATATATATATATATATATATATTATATATATATATATATATATATATATATATGTATATATATATATATATATATATATATATATATATATATATATATATATATATATTTATCTCGGCACGACACATGTCGTGCCGAATAGGCAGAACTTGCGATCTTGGCTTAAATAGCAACGTTCATCTTGCCATATAGGACAAGCGAAAATTTGTGTATGCAATAATTTTGCCAAAATCATTCTGAACCTAACGAAAAAAATTATATTTCACTGAGTTTGTTTAGAATTAAATTATTTTAAACAAATCTAAAATATATTTAGGTGGATTAGGCTAAAATAAATTGTTCTTGTTATAATAAGGTTGGATAAGTTTTCTAAGATTCTTTTGATGCAAAATTAAAATTTTTTACATTAACATTAATGAAAAAAAATATATCTTTAAAAGTATAAGAGAAAATTTTTGAAAGGACTTAATTTTAAATGAGTTCTTGCTAATTGACCAGTTTCACATATTCGGCACGACATATATATATATATATATATATATATATATATATATATATATATATATATATATATATATATATATATATATATATATATATATATATATATATATATATATATATATATATATATATATATATATATATATATATATATATATATATATATATATATATATATATATATATATATATATATATATATATATATATATATATATATATATATATATATATATATATATATATTTGCAATAAGATCACAGTAAACAGGTGATTTCAGAATATGCAAAACAATCACTCTGAAAGAATAGAGAAATTCCAAGCGCTTTCGTGACTACTCACATTATCAAGGAACTATGAAAGTAAAGCATCCAAGGAAGGTGTATAAGGAGTCTGGCTAACACCTCACTATCAGATCCCACAACTGTTAAACACCTGACGCTCGCCGGCCCAACTGGACAGGTCCTTTGCACAATGTAAATATACACCATTTCCTTGGAAAATTAAATAGCTTAGCCCATTCTATAAACTTTACTGTTGAGTTTGAAGAAAATAACTCATTGCCTTTTCTAGATGTTTTAATTATTAAGGGTAATAATGAATTCAAATTTAAAATTTACAGAAAACCTACAAATAACTGTTCCTATATCCACTATTATTCCTCGCATCAAGATAGAGTCAAACTGTCTGTTTTCTCATTAATGTTTTTGAGAGCTTTACGAATTTGTAGTCCTGAGTTCATAGATGAGGAAATATCCAAAATTTATGAAATAGGTAATGATTTAAAATACCCAAGAAATGTAATTGATAAATCTTTTAAAGTTGCTAGAAATACTTTTTACAATCCAAAAAGGGACAACCAACCTTATTCAACTAAAAGTATGTTGGTTCTTCCTTACCATGAAAACTTGGTTGATATGCCTTCTCTTCTTAAGACTTTTAATATTTAAGTTGTATTAAAATATCTTGATACAGTAAAAAAACTTTTGATAAAGAATTCCCCCCAAAATGCTGATGGATGTGTCTATAAGATTCCTTGTAAAATTTGTGATAAAGTTCATTACGGTCAAACTGGTAAAAATCTCGAACTAAGATTAAAACAACGTAAATATAGCATTAGAACTGGACAAGATTCCAATGCTCTATTTATTCATGTAAGAGATTTTAACCATCCAATTGATTTTCAAAAAGTTGAGAAAGTTGTATCAAGCAAGTCCATGGTCGACAGGAATATAATTGAATCTTGTTTCATAAAAAGCAGTTTTGACAATAATATGAATATTTCCTTTGGTTTATATAAATTAGATCCATTTATAATTAATAGAATTTGGGAAGAATTTAAGAATACACTGGACAAATAATAATTTTTAAAATTTTCTTGGGTAGGATAGTTTGTTTGAGAGTTGTGCAAAGGACCTGTCCAGTTTGGCCGGCGCGCATCAGGTGTTTAACTGTTGTGGAATCTGATAGTGAGGTGTTGGCCAGACCCCTTATATACCTTCCTTGGATGCTTTACTTTCATATTTCCTTAATAATGTGAGTAGTCACGAAAACACTTGGAATTTCTCTATTCTTTCAGAGTGGTTGTTTTGCATATATATATATATATATATATATATATATATATATATATATATATATATATATATATATATATATATATATATATATATATATATATATATATATATATATATATATATATATATATATATATATATATATATATATATATATATATATATATATATATATATATATATATATCGTGCCGAATATGTAAAACTGGTCAATTAGCAAGAACTCATCTAAAATTAAGTCCTTTCTGAAATTTTCTTTTATACGTTTAAAGATATATTTTTTTCATTAACATTAATGCAAAAATTTTTAATTTTGCACCAAAAGAATCTTAGAAAACTTACCTAACCTTATTATAACAAGAGCAATTTATTTTAGCCTAACCCAACTAAATATATTTTAGATTTGTTTACAATAATTTAATACTAAATAAACACAGTGAAATATATTTTTTTCGTTAGGTTCAGAATGATTTTGGCGAAATTATTGCATACACAAATTTTCACTTGTCCTATATGGCAAGATGAACGTTGCTATTTAAGCCAAGATCGCAAGTTCTGCCTATTCGGCACGACATATATATATACATATATATATATATATATATATATATATATATATATATATATATATATATATATATATATATATATATATATGTATATATATATATATATATATATATATATATATATATATATATATATATATATATATATATATATATATATATATATATATATACACATACACAAATAAATATACATACACACACACACACACACCTTTTATCATGCTTAACACAATAATTGAAAATTTTTTGGAACCAAGTTTGTTGTCCTTGTATATACTGTAAAATACACAAAATATGAACAGTATGTAAAACCGATATGAGCTCAAAGTAGCTGGTGTAGCCAACTGCTCATAATACGTTGATTATCCCCTCTTTAGTGGTGCTACTGCACAGGACACTTTACCTTAATAATTCTTTGTTAAGCACAACACTGTAGTGTTGCACTACAGTTGCAACACTGTAGTGTTGCACTACAGTTGCAACACTGTAGTGTTGCACTACAGTTGCAACACTGTAGTGTTGCACTACAATTGCAACACTGTAGTGTTGCACTACAGTTGCAACACTGTAGTGTTGCACTACAGCTGCAACATACATCTCAAAAACAACACCACGTTTGACATAACCTTCCAAACCATACAAACTCTCCAGATAACCTTACCTCATGCACTCTCCCTCCAATACTTATATATCCCCGCTAAAAAGGAAAACTGTCCCTTGATCTATACTTAGTGTGGCACATTAATGAGTCCCTTTACTCTAATATTTCTGTATGAGTTCGGAAAACGTGTTCTCCACTGTTTCCCATAAATGACTTTGTTTCTACATACCGTACGATATATTCCTGCTGCAATCGCCCTAATTCTAATCCCCCACCTTTGTCCCTCAATCCCCAAGAAAAATACAAGAAATCTGCCACTATGTACATAATAGATCTTCTCACGTCTTCAGAGACCCCTCTTACTTCGAATGTTAGGGCTCTCAGAATCTCTACATTACCTCCGCCCATCAACCTAAAAACTCTTGCCAACCACAACCGTACCTCCCCCAACTCTTTACAGAAATAAACTGCATGAAAAGCTGTTTCCGGTTCCTTACACTTTTCGCATGTCGCTTCCCTCACCAAACCCATTACACACAATGGAAACTCTGAAGCTAAATTTCCCATTACAAATCTATAAACTAACTCCCTCACCCTCGGCATTAATCTAAGCTTCCGGAAATCATACCAAATCTTACCCCAATCATACAAGGGTTATACCGATACCCCTTGCATGGTTTCCGGTTTCCTACTCATCTCCACCAACCTTCCAACCTTAAGTTTTGCTGCCTCTCCGACGACTAACAATAACCTGAGCATAGTCTAGCATTCAATTAATTCCTTTCCTCCCCACCACCGTCGCACATCCTCCATCACTTTCCCAACTCTTACCCCTCTCACCCCCCCCCTCCCACACAAACCTCTGTTTTACATACATGGCCTTTACTCTCGGCCCCAGTGCCAAGAGTCCTACTCCTCCTCTTCGTACATTTGACATGACCACCTCTTTACTGAGCCATGCCCTCCCAAAACCCCACACATAACGGAGCGCCCTCCTCTGTATCTCATGTATCTCCTGCACCCGTAAAGGATACACCACAGCAACATTCCACACTTTACTATACACCAATGAATTTATTATAATCGACCTTTGCAATAAAGTAACATCCCCCGCTCTTAGGCTCCGTATCCTTTTCACTACCTTCTCTCCTACCAACTTCGAGTTCACTCGACGAGCCTCCTGCTCATCAGCCATATATAGAACTCCACAAATTTTCAACCGTTCCACCACTTCCCATCCAAACTCCAACCCCATTCCACCCCCCACCCAAGCACCTATCTCTAATAATTTTGATTTAGCTATGTTGACGCTCATTCCTGACACCCTGCCAAAAACCTTCAAGACCCTCCCTATTGTTCTCAATCCTTCTACACCAGTGATCAGTACAGTTGTATCGTCCACATATCCTACCACCACATTAAACCCCACCCCCTCCCCATGTAAAATCCCCTTTCCCTCAACCATTTCATAAAACGTGTGCTGAATGCATGCGAACAAAATTTAAGACATAGGACACCCCTGTCTCAGACCCCTCTCCATTTCCAAAATCCTGCCCAACCTACCATTAATTTGCACCTGTATCACCGCCCCAGAATACAGTATCTGAACCCACTTTACAACTCCCTCACCAAAACCCAGACGTCTCAAACTGGCCCCCAGAAACTCCCTATTCACACCGTCATATGCATTCTCCCAATCAATACCTAAAATTCCACCCCGATTGCAACCCTTCAAAAATTCCCTAATCCGGCTATGCCCATCTCTCATGCTATTTCCCGGAATCCCCAACTGTCCCTTATGTAGTATACCTCCTATCATCCTCTTCATCCTATTCCCTAGTATCTTCGCAAAAATCTTATAGTCTGAACACATTATAGATATGGCCCTGTACATGCTCAGTGTTCTTCCCTCCTGCTTTTTCCTTACTAACACGACCACACCTGTCCACTGTGTCATTCCTAACTTACCTTCCCTCAGCATACAATTCATTACCTGTACCAGACAATACTTTATATGGTCCAATTGAACTATAAAAATCATTCGAAATCCCATCTATTCCTGGCGCTTTTCCCATACTTAAATTGAGCACTGCCTCTTTCACTTCATCCATACTAATTTCACCATCTATTCCAACTATCTCCTCCCCACAGGTCCCCAAGGCTTGCACCCCTTCACTTCCTCACAAACTATCCCAACTTTTCCCCTCGCCCACTTCTTTTGAAACCAATAATCAGCATAATTACTCATTCCTTCAGTTGTCGCTAGCATTTGCCCCTTATAATATCCTCCCAAATCTTCACTAACCTCTTTTGCCTGATTTTAAAACTTCTCAAAACACTTCCGGAAGGCTTATCTCCCCACAGTACTGCTTCCATCCCCGCCCTTACCCTTATCTCATCAAATCTTTCATTATGTATTTCCTTCAATCTATCTCTGAGCAGCAATATTTTTTCGTACTGCCTTCCCTCCCCTTCCTCATAACACTCATTGAGCTGTTGCTCCAAATAATTTTGTAATCCATACCTCCACCTAGCCTCCTCCCGTCCCTTCTTCTTCTTATGACCAGAGCTTTGGTAAGATGGGTAAGGAAGAAGGATGGGTAAGGATAGAAATATTGGAAAAGGGTCGGAGGGGGGAGAGAGGAAGGATATAAAAGGTAAGTGGCCCAACCACTTTGGTGTAATTTAAAAAGTGTATGTGAAATGATAAGATATTCTTGAAGGGGTATAATACTAACCCATCAGTCACATAGATATAACAGATATATAAATACATGACTCTGAATTGGTAGTAATTATACAAGTTGCAAATTGCTTTTTTGTTTTTTGTTTTTTTGCGATTGAACAACGGATATTTAATCGACAATGAAGGCAATAATTTCCTAGCCAGTTTATAAAGAATTACTTGACAATGACTTCTTACAGGTGGTGCCCAGACATAGTAAATATATCATATTTTTTCAGTAGATTGTTATATAAGATGTCTCCCTAATTGGTGGCGATGATTTTCTCAGTAAACATAGAAGGGTTCTGGTGTTACCCAATCTTCTTCATCAGGGAGGTTGCTCAATATCATGGGTCGATGGTAATCATCTTTATGGATAAAACGACGGACCCTCTGTGGGAGAGTCATTCTTTGTGTCCTATGAGGAGGAGTATTAATTATTTAATCCGTGGTATTTACAACTTGTAAAGGATGTTCTCTATCTGGTATGTAGAGTTCTTGCATTGTATAGAGTTGTTTCTTTTTCAGGGTGTCAAGGCGTACATTTAAGGCAGTAATATCTTGTTGTACGTGTAAATCTGCCATTTTAACTCTGTCTCTCCTCCTGGTGCCCGTAATGAAGCGAAGAGCTCTATTCTGGACCCGTTGCAACCGTAGCATGTTGGTCTTTGTTGTTAATGTCATTGGGACACAAGGGTATTCAAGTATAGGTCTTATTACCATTTTATACAGATGTTTTTTGACATGTGGAGGAGCTTGATTGAATCTAAAGAGACTGTTAAGACCGATTTTGGCTATGTTGATCTTTTTATTTGCATGAGATGTTGAGCGGAGCAGCCTGTCTATTTCATATCCCAAGATCTTGTTAGGGTTTCTAATGGCTACAGGTGTACCTCTGATGGAAATACCCCCTTTATCTTCGATGGTTGATGCAAAACATCCTATCGTGCTAACAAGGACTTTGTCAGGATTAGTCGTAATTCTCCATTTCTTTTCCCAATTAGATGTTCGACGAAGTTCAATATTCATTTTTTCTATGACTCTCTCATACTTGTATTTTCCTGTTACCGTAGTTGATGAGACGACATGAATAACATCATTTGCAAACTGCGTTATAATTGTATCATTAAACTCTGGTTGAGGAAGGTCATTCACATAAATGTTGAACAGAATTGGACTAAGACAAGAACCTTGTGGGACACCAGCTGTTGGTATAAAAGGCTCTGTCGACCTGCCATGAAAGGTGGGAATGATTTTTCTTTGAGTTAAGAAATTATATATTAATCTGAGAAAAGCCCAGTTATGGTCTGGTAGGTCAATGAGTTTGTATATAAGACCATCATGCCATAAGCTATCAAAAGCTTTATGAACATCTCTAGTGGCAATTAGGGCAAGATTGCCCTGACGTTTTAGACTTGCTACAGTGTCGAAAATAACATTTATTGCATGATTGGTACCTCTATGTGTTCTAAAGCCAGATTGTTTTTCAGTAAAAAGGTGATTAAATTCCATATAGGAGTTCAGTCTGTTGGAAATGATCTCAAGAACTTTTCCAGTGACTTCAAGTAAAGATATAGGTCTATAGTTTCCAGGTTGGTGGATGTCTTTACTGGGCTTAGCAAGAAAGATCATCCTAGCAGTCTTAAAAACCACTGGAAAATGTCCTGAAGCCAAGATGGCATTAAAGATATTAACCAAAGACTGTTTATAATTTCTGGGTAGGAACTTTATTTGTTTCATTGTTATTCCAGAGAGACCAGGGGTTCTATTTCGCAATCTTGCAATAACCTGACTCATCTCTAGTAATGTAATAGGTCTAGTAAGCGGGTGGGTATCTTCAAGAGTTGAAGTATCGATGGAAGGTAGTGGTTGTAGATCATCCAAGTTCTCATCTCTCCATTCATTTACCAACTGATAGTGATTATTGTTAAATTGGCGACTGTTATTGTGGGAGAGAATTTTCTCCAATGCATCACCCATCAAATTAGCCTGGTCCTGTGGATCGTCAAGTTTAATCTCAACATCTTCATCATCCTCATCAAGTTGTCGGATCTTACTCCAAAATTTTGCTGGCTCACGTTTATACTGATTAGCTTGGAGAACCAGCAATTTCCATAAGTCACTTTTGTGATGACTAATCATGTTAATTAATTCTTGCCTTAATCAATTCAATGTAGCTACTGGTGGTTGTCGCTTTCGACATTCTGCTTGATACTTTCTTAAAGCGTCTCTAATTTCCCTAGTAGGTTTATATTGTTGGTATATCTTTGTGGAAGCTAATTGGCAAGATGCATTAGTAGCTTCAATTATTCGATTATGAAGGGACCTGATCGCGTCGTCAATTGCAGTGGAAGGTTGATTTTCCAACGACACAATTTCATCTTCACCAATAAATGCCCTGAAGGGGTCAAATCCTAGGGTGTTAAGATTGTGTTTAGGAGGTACAGGTATTCTAAATGGAGAAGTTTGTAGTTGTATTATAACAGGGATATGGTCAGATCCTACGTTTCCACCAGGAGAGATACGACAATGAAAGAGGTCACAGTCCCTGTTTGTTAGGACTATATCTGGTGTCCCTGGATGAGGTCCAATATATGATTTAAAGAATGGGCCTTGAAATGACAAGTTTCTGGCTGTCTTGATATTAAATAGTTGTTTTCCTTTTAAGTCACCCAGTGGAATACCAGCTCCACAGTTAAAGAGGGCAGGGTGATGAGCATTAAAATCTCCCGCTAGAATTGTTGGAATATTTCTGCTTAATATCCTATGTAGAGGAATTGACTCTACATATTGTTGTCTCGGGGGAAAATATCCAGTTCCTATCACTAGTTGGCCATGAGACGTCGTCATTTCTATTGCAAGAATGTTATCTTCATCAACATGAATATTTTTAAATGTATAGCCTAATTTAACTAAGATGGCTACACCACTATAGGGTCCTCTCGATTTCTCAACAGTAGAGTAACCACGTAATTTATTACGTTGATCAACTCTTGCAGCTGTCTCATTCAAGAGTATAACATCGGGATTGTAATTATGTAGTTCAACTTCAAGGAGGTAACGGTTATTAAAGAAATGTTGAATATTAAGTTGGAAAATTGTATTACCCATTATTTCTTGCTCTTCGGACGTGTACTGCGGTCTGAACGCCTGCAAGTAGTGTCTGTTTTGGTATACTCACTATCCGTGCTGGACTCGTCAAGGGGAGGAGGGAAGTTCTGAGTAGTTGCTTGTGTATTGAAATTGTCATCATCTTCATTAGAATTGGTAATATTAACAGAATCATTAGAGTCATTAGAGTCATCATCAGAAAACTGAGGTGTTGTTTTCCCAGTTACAGGAAGCAGAGGCTCGTGAGAGTTAATGGGAGACTGTGGAGGCTCCAAGGAAAAATTTTGTAGGCCAGGTGATTTACCCGGGGGAGTTCCTGTTCAACAGGATCAGCTGCAATAGCGGAAGAGTAAGCACCAATCTCTGGGGCATCGTTAGGGTCAGGTATTGACTCATCGGGTTGAGGGGAGTTGACAACTTGGTTATGCGAGGTGGGTGATCCCTGGACAAGGGATGAATTAGACTTATTTGAAGAAGTAGAGTAGGGAACATACTTCTTGTTATGAGAAGGTTGGGCCATAATTGTCTTAACATTTTCAGGGGTAGTAATGGGAGTGATCCCATTAGCCAATAACAAATCATTTAAAACCTTAGAGCATAGATGAATGCCACCTCCTGCTATGTCTTTGGCCAGCATATACATTAGTTGCGCTCTCGTCATATCCCCGGCTGAGGATACCTGAGACATGGAAGGTGAGGCTGAACCTTGTTGTTGCGTTTGTGGATGTTGTTGGTGAGGGTTAGATTGGGGCACTCCAAAAGGGGCAGAATTCCAAACATTGGAATCATCAATGGTAGAGACATGAGGAGTCCCACTAGATCCAGGCATAGCTGGGAAGGAAGTTTGGGACATTGTTGGCGGTGCCTGGGGAGTGGTCTTCTTAGAAGTGGACAGTTTCTTAGCTTCAATAATTTTCTGCATTTCCTTTTTCCTCTCAGGACAGATAGCAGAAACAGCATGGTGTTTTCCATTGCAGAGGACACATTCGGGCGTATTTTTATTAGTACAATCTCTATAAGAATGTTGGCCAGAGCAAATGCTGCAGATCTGCGCTTGAGTACTGCATTTGTTGTATCACACTGACAAATCGTTCAAGAGAGATTTGGTCAGGTTTACATCTGGTGCCAAAACATTTGAAGACATTTTGACACACAAGTTTAGCCTCTTCAGGTGTCTCAAGTATTAACTTTAAGGTTACCTTGTTGTTGTTAGGTTTAGAGAATTTATGTGCTTCGACAGCCCTAAATTCAGAATTCTCTGTATTAAAGTCTTCAACAATTTCATTCACTGTGCTATGTCGCATGAAACTGTTAATTCTGGCAACAAACACAGTCCTCTGAGCTTGATAGCTCTCGGGTGCAACTGAGGTAACACCAAAAGTCTTCAATTTTTCCAGAATATCATGCTTCAGCAGTTGAAGTAACTCTTCTTCAGAAGAGAGGAGAAGTACTGCTCCAGCGTGGGTTTGAAAAACATCCACTGGAGCAACAGTTGAATTCGAGCAAATACATGCTAGAATTTCTTTCATCGTCATTTGGTTGCCATCAACACGTAATCTTACTCTTATCCTCGCCATGATGTCTAGGAAGGTACATCTGGCAGAGAAGTTACTTTAACAAAAAGGGTCTTTCCTTAGTGTTATTCTAACATCCTATTTCAGCTGACTTATGAAGGTCAGCCCCTAAGATAGCCTACCCTCGAGTGTTGAGAGGGAAAGGGCCCAAGGCAAAGATCGGCCGGATTTTAAAAAACCACACGGGCTACCGGATGGTCAAAATACCAAAGCGAAGTTGCCGAAAAAGAAGAAGATAGGAAAGTCAGAAGGATAGCAATGTATGTAGTATGCTAGTGTGTGGGCCAGTGTAGATGTTTGGGTGAGGGGAGGATGGGGAAGGATGGGGGGATGGGGAAGAGAGGGGTGAACATGCAAGCAAGTCAAGCAAGTCACCGCCTTACCCACTTGATGGGATGGGGCTCGAAGTGACTGCAAGCAAGTTTCCTCTCAGCTCTGGTGAAGAACTACTCAGGATAACCCAAGAAAAATCTCAGGTAACAGTGTTCAGAGTTGCTCAGCTGAAGAGCAGGAACGACGACGTCTTCTGTCCACGGCGGCTGGGGCTGCTTCCAATTTGTCTGTGTCTGTGTCCCTCCCGTCCCTTACGTTTATAAAAACCCGCTATACCTGGTTTAGCTTTATTTTCCCACCATTCCAAGATACTCGTCTCCCCCTCCCTGGCACCCCACAAATTTTGCCACCATTCACTAAACTCCACACTCACCACCTCACTCCTCACTAGTCTTGCATTTAACTTCCAAAACCCTGATTGTATCTTAACCACATCCCTCCAATCCAGCTCATCCAAAACTGCCCTATGGTCAGAAAACCCCACGTCCACTGTTCTTACTTCCCTCACACTAACTGACTCCGATGTATAGATTCTATCTGAACGCGCTGAATAACCTCTTCTGACAAAGGTAAACTCTATTCTCCAGGCCCGCGTCCCCCCCACATCCCTAACCCCCACATCCCAAAACCCCACATCCCTAACCCCCGCATCCTGCAAAACATTGCGTAATGCCCCTAATACGCACCCCGCCCCCCTCGGCTCCACGTCCCCCCCCCTTATCTCCTCCAGTTATAGTGAAGAAAGGTAAACCCCGTAAATAATACAACGAAATGTCTCTTACAAAATCCTCTTTTATTCTGACTGTGCTGTCTGCTGGCATGTAAACCCCTATAAAACATACTCTCGTTTCACCCCACTCACCATCCACCCTCACCACCCTCCCCCCCCTCCTCCCACTTTATTATACGTAAGGGACTGTTTTCCTTCACAGCCACAGCCACTCCTCCTTTTAACCTCATAGACTCACTCACATATAACTTATAACCTTTCAGTAATAATGCACAGCCGAGCTTGTAATTATGTTCTTGTATAAAACATACATCTACATTATACCTCCTGAGGAACCAGAGGAACCATTCCATCCAGACTCTTTTCACTTCATTCCTCAATCCATTTATTAATTGTTAACCTTGAATTACTTTAATATCGGCGGCTTTCCCCTCCGCCTTGGTAGATGTCCTACTATACTTTCCTGTTGAAGAGGTTCTCGTTTGGCAGCCTGCCTGTTCAACCCCCCTACCCCCCTTTGTCTTTAGAACTATTCATCCCTTCATTACCCTTCCCCTCTCTCCCCGTTTGGCTCACTTCCTTTTCCCAAGACTTTACCCCTGATCTCTGTCTTGGAGTGAGAACGTCGTCCATCTCCGATGTTCCAGCCGATCGCTTACGCGAACTTCCGTCACCACACGCTTCTTCACCTCTCGTTCCCTCCCTATGTACTTCCTCCACAACTGTGTGCACAGTGCCATTAGTGCGCAAATTTTCCCCAACCACCAAATCATTATGTGATGTCACCGACATGTGTGTACTCCTTGCTTCCTCCAGACCACCCTCAACTTCACTTAGAAAGGAGTTTATAACCTCCTCCAGCAATCCATCCTGTGGTCCTTCACACTCGTCATCACTCGTTCTCGTCGTCGCTGTTGCAGTCTCTGTGTCAACCGGTAACGTTACACATTCGTTCATTGCCTCCTCTGCCTTATCAACCTTCTCATTCCAACGACAAGGTGTCGTTTTGGGAAGTACCCCAGTCTCCGACGCCTCTATACCTTGTTGCCGAATATAGGCAATGGTATCTGATCCCTCCTTCCTGCTTTCTTATGGCAATGGGCTGCCATATGGTCATAAGACCCACACAATCTGCATGTCTTCCTCTGTCCTGAGTAATATTCATAGACCTGAGTCCTGAAGACGTCTAGTAGCACATACGATGGAATTGGCTGACGTAAGGTCATTTTCAGTGTAAATGATCCCTCAGGCAACCCCTCATAAGGTCCATTTTTCCACACTCCCAACTCAGCTGAGTGGATTTTTCCATAGTTACGGAAAACTGCTACCACATCATGTTCTGTTGCCTCAAATGGTACATTCCTTACTTTTACCCACGTCATGTAACTCGACACATCATGGAGGCATACCTCCACTGCAGTGTTCACGGCCAGTCTTCTCTCTTGATATTTGTTAACGATGCTAGAGTAGAAGCCCTCGTCCTTAAACTTGATGAAGATCCTTGTAATTCCATTTATGGCTACTCCATACAATTCGTCAATCGGTATGCCATATACCTCGCCGATGATCGTAGGCAGGAGCACCTGCATCGCTGAACTTATAAGCGTTCCACGAACCAATTCGACACACGCCGTATTTACATGACGACCATGTCTATCCACCATTTTGAATATTCAAAACAGGGAAAACTGAGCAGAAAGCCAGCCTAGACAGGAGCGTCTGCGCAGCAGGTCCACACGGCCCGAGAGCGATGCGAACAATAATTTTATATAATTGGGCAGGTATCTGGGGTGCATTTCGCAAGTTACATTTAAAGTCAAGGGTGTGGAAAACTATGTATAGGTTTTCACATGGGATGTTGCCCACTAAAGTACGTTTGTATCAGATGAGCGTTGTGCAGTCCACATGTTGTGTTTTGTGCGGGGAAGCGGATACTGGATATCATGTGGTGTATTTTTGTGAGGGTATCGCAAGGGTACGTCTATGGTGTCGTAGGGTCTTGGATATGGTTGGAGGAGGTAGGTTAATGGTACTGAAAGCATTAAGTTTGGACATAGAGCGAGCGAGTGATAGTGTGAGAAGGGCGGTCATGTATTTTTTAGTGGATTATATTAATATATCGTTGGCTATGAGGGAGGTGGAGGGGAAAGTGCGAATACGGGCTTTATCTGGACATTTTTATAAAACAAAGTGTAAGAATGAGATGTTGTACGGAAGGAGATGGGATATACAATTTCCAGTTCAGTATAGAGGTATGAATGTGCGTAGGCTGCGAGAATTAATGGTGTAATGAAGAATTGAGACACTTATGCAACACATGGGAATCTTTATTGAAGAAACGTTTCGCCACACAGTGGCTTCATCAGTCCAATACAAAGTAGAAGTGGGTAAGGAGAGTAGAAGTTTGAGGTAATCAGTCCCTCAACCTGGAATCGATGTGTTTAGTCCATCACTCTTGTAGGAAGTGCAGCATAGGGCCAGAGAGGTGGCTTATATACTGCGGTGAGATGAGTTGAAGCAGGAGGAGGCGGGATCACAGTGGGACCTGCCACTAGTGTAAGTAGGTCGTCGTCCAAAGGTTGGGCAAGCGTTGAAGTCTTTGTACCAAGATCCCATGATGTTGCAGTGTCTGACAGATGTGATGAATGGTTTAGAAAACCGACAAGTTGAAGAATTGAGACACTTATGCAACACATGGGAATCTTTATTGAAGAAACGTTTCGCCACACAGTGGCTTCATCAGTCCAATACAAAGTAGAAGTGGGTAAGGAGAGTAGAAGTTTGAGGTAATCAGTCCCTCAACCTGGAATCGATGTGTTTAGTCCATCACTCTTGTAGGAAGTGCAGCATAGGGCCAGAGAGGTGGCTTATATACTGCGGTGAGATGAGTTGAAGCAGGAGGAGGCGGGATCACAGTGGGACCTGCCACTAGTGTAAGTAGGTCGTCGTCCAAAGGTTGGGCAAGCGTTGAAGTCTTTGTACCAAGATCCCATGATGTTGCAGTGTCTGACAGATGTGATGAATGGTTTAGAAAACCGACAAGTTGAAGAATTGAGACACTTATGCAACATATGGGAATCTTTATTGAAGAAACGTTTCGCCACACAGTGGCTTCATCAGTCCAATACAAAGTGAAAGTGGGTAAGGAGAGTAGAAGTTTGAGGTAATCAGTCCCTCAACCTGGAATCGATGTGTTTAGTCCATCACTCTTGTAGGAAGTGCAGCATAGGGCCAGAGAGGTGGCTTATATACTGCGGTGAGATGAGTTGAAACAGGAGGAGGCGGGATCACAGTGGGACCTGCCACTAGTGTAAGTAGGTCGTCGTCCAAAGGTTGGGCAAGCATTGAAGTCTTTGTACCTCTCTGGCCCTATGCTGCACTTCCTACAAGAGTGATGGACTAAACACATCGATTCCAGGTTGAGGGACTGATTACCTCAAACTTCTACTCTCCTTACCCACTTCTACTTTGTATTGGACTGATGAAGCCACTGTGTGGCGAAACGTTTCTTCAATAAAGATTCCCATGTGTTGCATAAGTGTCTCAATTCTTCAACTTGTCGGTTTTCTAAACCATTCATCACAATGGTGTAATGATTGAATGGGATTGGTCTCAGCCAGATGCGGGGGGGGGGGGATGAGTGTATTCCTGGCATAAATTTTAGATAGAAAACTCTCTTGATGGGGCAAAACTTTAAATGTAGATGTGTTTTATCATGGGTGGTCATGGGGAAGCGAGGGGGCGCACCAAATTGATTCGTTATTCTAAAATTTTGATATATGTTAGCGGGCATGTAGGGCACTGTTATAAAACCTGTGGACATATTGTTCCATCATGTGATATTATGTTTCAAGTTTTGTACATATATATGTAAAAAGCGACTCTGTGAACATATCAGGAGTAATGTTACCATGGCTGATGACATTCTTAACTATAAGTACGGTTTTGTGTTGGTCATAATAAGTTCAATCATGTGTTAATTTACTTAATGTCAAATTGTAATGTGCACATAACAGTATGTATATTACACTATTGGTAAGATGTTTTTTGTCATCAAGATACTATGTCCTAGGGTTAAATTATGGTTATTTGTCTGTGTTCAGTGAACAATGGTATGACGTTGTTCAATATGATGATCTGAGCTAAATGGTGGGGGGGGGGGGTTGGGGGGACTGGGGTGGTACTGGGGGTGTGGGGTCTGGGGGGGGGGTACTGGGGGGGGACCTGGGGTTGTGGCATGGGGGCTGGGGGGCACGGGGCTGGGGCACTTGGGGCACGGGCGGGGATTGGGGTTGGGGGCCATCACGGGGGAAAAAAGGGGCCCCCGGGAGGGGGAAAGGGGGGCACACGTGGACTGGGAGTTGTGGGGACTGGGCTGTTTCCGGGGTGATTTGGGGGCTGGGGGACTAAAAGGGGGACTGGGGGGGACGGGGTGTGGGGACTGGGTGATTGGGGGACGGGGGGTTTAGGACGGGGGGTTGTGGGACTGGGGTTGGGGCAATGGGGGGGATGGGGTTTTTTGGGGACGGGTTGTGGGGAGGGGGGGTTGGAGGACTGCCTAAACCTTTTTATTACATGATTAATTAAGTTTATTTTGGGTATGGGAAGGGGGACAAAGCTGTTTTTAATTATATTCCACAGTTTTCCCCTTTGTTTTTTTTATAAAAAATTTTTCCATGTATGAGGTGTGAGTTACTTTTTTTATAAAAAATTTTTTCATGTATGAGGTGTGTGAGCAAATTTTTTGATAAAACATTTTTCCATGAGAGGGGGGAGTCATGTTTGTATAAAGAGTTTTTGATGATAGAGTTCAAGTTTTGTAAAAGACTTTTTCCAGAGGTGTGTGCAGTCTATAAGTTTTGATAAAGACTTTTTCCCATGTATGAGGTGTGATCTTTTTTTTATAAAGAATTTTTTGTATGAGGTGGGTAGTCATTAATTTTTAAAAGACATTTTTGTTGAGGGGGATAGTCATGTTTTAAAAGACATTTTCCATTATGAGGTGTGGAGTCATTTTTTTGATAAAGACATTTTTTTTATGAGGTGTGTGCAGTCTACTAAGTTTTATAAAGACTTTTTCCCCCATGAGAGGTGTGGGCAGTCTACTGTTTTTATAAAGACATTTTCATGTAGGGGGTGTGGTCTTGTTTTTATAAAGACATTTTCCATGTAGAGGTGGAGCAGCTACCCTTTGAAAAGACATTTTAGAAGGGGGTGTGTGCAGTCATGTTTTGAAAAAGACATTTTCCATGTATGAGGTGGGCAGTCAAAAGTTTAAAAAAATTTTCATGTATGAGGTGTGGTAGCTCCGTTTTTATAAAGAATTTTCCTTTATGGGTGTGTGAGTTATTTAAAATTTTTGAAATTTAAAAAAAAATTTTTCGGGTAAAAGGGTAAGGTTACCAAAAGTTTTGTTTTTTTAAAGAAATTTTTATTAAAAGTTTTGTGGGTACTAATTTGTGAAAGGTTTTTTCCCAAAAAGTTTTATTTTGGTTTTTAATTCACTATTTTTTTTACTAAATTTTATTTGATTGAGTCCGGGACAAATTTGTAATTTTGTTACCCCAAAAGGGTGTTTACGAATATTTGAAGTGTTTTCAAAAAAGGTTGGTAGAATATTGTAATGTTGTTTTCACACGTGGGGTTTTTTTACAAAATTGTAAGGTTATTCACAATGTTGGGTTTACGAATATTTGAAGGTTTTATTCCAAATGTTCGGTTGTACTGCATTGTGAAGTTTTATTAAAAAGGGTTGGTTGGAATATTGTAATGTTGTTATTCCCAAAGTGTTGGGTTAAAAATTTTGAAAAATTTTAGATTAACAAAGTGTTTTGTTTATGAAATAAGTTTTTATAAAAATCTGCTTAATTTAAGGGTTTTTTAAAAATTAAAAAAAAATTGGCTTAAAAATTTTTTTGTTATTTTATTTTAAATATTCTTTCACTCCCAAGCCCTCATACAATATTCCATCACCCATCCTTAAGTCATATACATATATCTCCGGCTTCACCATCCTAAGTCTCATTTCAAAATCTCCGCTTCACCATCCTTAAGTCATCATTAATATATCTCCGCTTACCATCCTTGTTTATTACAAAATCTCCGGGGACCATCCTTGCATCATTACAATATTCCGGCCACCATCCTTGTTATTTAAAATATCTCCGGCTTTACCATCCTTGTCATAATAATATATCTCGGCTTCACCCCTCCAAGTCATCAACATAATTCTGGTTTACCATCCCTTGTCATATTAATATATTTTTCCTTTTACCATCTTTTATATTAAATATCCTGGCTTACCATCCTTTAAATCATATTACATATATCCCGGTTCCCATCCTTGTATATTACATATATCCGGTTTTCCATTAAGTATATTACATATTCCCGGGTTACCATCCAAGTCATCAAAAATTCCGGGTTCACCATCCAAACACATTTCAATATTCCCGGGCCCCCATCCTTAAGTCACCTATATCCCGGTTTACCATCTTTAAATCATATTACATATATCTCCGGGTTCACCATCCTGTCACAAAATATATCTCGGCTTCACCATCCTTAAGTCATCATTACATATATCCGGCCCACCATCCTTTTCATCATTAATATATCCCGGTTTACCACCGTCCATATTCTCCGCTTTACCATCCTTAATTATCATGACAATATCTCCGGGTTCACCATCCTTGTCATCATGACATATATCTCCGGGTTCACCATCCTTAAGTCATTTACAAAATCTCTGGCTTCACCATCCGTCATCATGACATATATCCCCCTTTCCCCTCCTTAAGTCATCATACATATTCCCTTCACCACCCAATCATCATACATAATCCGGCTTTTACCATCCTTTAAATCACAAAATATCTCCCGGGTTCACCATCCCTTTAAATCATTTAAATATACCCGGTTCACCCATCCTTGTCATCATACATATATCCCACTTACCCCTCCTTGTATCATTAATATATCTCCGGCTTACCATCCAAGTCAATTACATATATCCCGGGTCACCCCTCCGTCACATTACATAAAATGGTTCCCCTCCTGTCATCAACATATCCCCCTTACCATCCTTGCATCATACATATTCTCCCGGGTTCACCATCCTTAAGTCATCATTACATATATCTCCGGCTTTACCATCCCAAAACAAACATAATTCCGCCCACCATCCAAGTCATTACAATTTCCTTTTTTTTAAACCTAAATCATCATGACATATATCTCCGCTTCACCATCCTTTAAACTATACATAATTCCCGCTTCACCATCCTTTAAATCATCATTAATATATCTTCTTACCATCCTGTACATGACATTACCTGGTTTCCCATCCCAAGCATCATAAAATAAACTCGGCTTACCATCCTAAGTCATCATTTTCATATCCCGGGTTCACCATCCTTAAATCATCATGCAAATTCCGGTTTTCCATCCTTGTCATCATGAAAATATCCGGTTTTACCATCCTTTTAATAATATTCTCCCTTTACCATTTAAGTCATCATTACATAATCTCCGGCTTCACCATCCCTTTAAATCATTACAATATCTCCCGGCTCCCATCCAATCATCATATATATCTCCGGCTTCACCATCCAAGTCATATACATATACCCAGCCACATCCCTTAAATAATAATATTCCGCTTACCATTTTAAGTTATAAAATATTTTCACCATCCCGTCACAAAATATCTCCCGTTCACATCCTTTGTATAAAATATATCTTTGTTTTACTACCTTAATCATTACATATATTCCGGGTTCACCATCCTTGTACCAATAATCTCCGTTCACCATCCTGTATATGAAAAATCTGCTTCAATCCAAGTCATCATACATATATCTCCGGGTTTACCATCCAAGTCAAAAATATCTCCAGCTTTACCCCTCCTAAGTCATCTTACATATACCGCCTTACCATCCTTTTATATGACATATTTCCGCTTACCATTTGTCATCAGACATATATCTCCCTTTTTACCATCTTAAATATCATGACATATTCCCTTTTTTCCCATTTCCAAACTGCATATATTTCCCCCCTTACCAACCTAAGCATACATATATCTCGGTTCACCATCCTTAAGTTAGACAAAATCTCCGGGTTCACCATCCTGTCATATTACATATATTCCAGCTTTTACCATCCTTAAGCATCATGACATATAACCCCCGGGTTACCATCCAAGTCATCATACAAAATCTCCGCTTCACCATCCTTTGTCATCAATATATTCCGCTTCACCATCCTTGTCATTACAAAATCTCCCTTCCCATCCAAATCATTACATATATTCCGGTTTTTCCCCATCCTTAAGTATCAAAATAATCTCCCCTTTACCATCCTTGTCATCATACATATATTCCGGTTACCTTTAACATCTTACATATACCCAAACTTCTCATCCAAATATATACATATATTTCCCGCTTACCATCCGATCATGAAAATATTCCGGGTTACCATCCTTAAATCATATAATTTCCCTTTTTACCACCTGTACATGAATATATCCCCCCGGCTTTACCATCGTATATACATATATCTCCTTTACCCATCCTTTTTCATGAATATATCTCCGGCTTCACCATCCTTTAAATCATATTACAAAATCTCCGCTTACCATCCTTTAAACATCATACATATATTCCGGGTTCACCATCCTTATCATCATACATATATCTCCCGCTTCAAATCCTTTAATATCATGACATAAAATTTTGCTTCACCATCCTGCATCATTACATAAATTTCCCGTTCACCCATCCTTGTCATCATACAAAATCCCGGGTTCCCATCCTTGCTAAGACAATATCTCCCTTTTACCCATCCTAAGTCAATGGCAAAATCCGGCTCACCATCCTTTAATCATCATTACATATTCTCCCTTTCCCTCCTTGTCATCATTAATATTCCCTTTTTCCCCCCCCCTTTAAACTCAAGAATATATTCCCGCCACCATCCTAAGTCATCATTACATAAATTTTGTTCACCATCCTTAAGCACACATATCTCCGGTTTACCATCCTTTAAATCACATTAAATATCTCCGCTTCACCCCTCCTGTCATGACATATATCCGGGTTACCATCCTTAAGTCACTAATATATCTCCCTTCACCATCCAACATTCATATATCCCAACTTTACCATCCTTGCATATTTCATAATTCTGGCTACCATCCTTTATCATGACATATATCTCCGGCTTTCCCATCCTTTAAAATTTATGACAATATCTCCCGCCACCCATCCGTCATCATGACATATTCTCTGGCTTACCATCCTTAAAAATCATGACATATGTTTCCGGCCCCCCATCCTTTAAATCATCATGACATATTCCCGGTTTTACCATACTTAATTTCAGACATATATCTCGGGTTTACCATCCTTGCATCAAAATATCTGGTTACCATCCTTGTTAATAATAATTCCAGCTTCACCATCCTTGTCATCATGACATATATCCCGGTTTTACCATCCTTAAGTCAATTTTCAATATTCCAGCTTACCATCCGCAATACATATATCTCCAGCTTCACCATCCTGTACTTACATATATCTCCAGCTTCACCATCCTGTCATCATGACATATTCTGGGTTCACTACCTTGTCATCATGACATATATCTCCCTTCACCATCCTTAAGTCATCATGACAAAAATCTCCAGCTTCACCATCCTGTTTATTACATATATCCCGGCTTCACCATCCTTGACATTTCATAACCCGGTTCCCATCCCAATATCAAAAATGACCAAAAGAGAAATTTTTTTGATTTTGAAAAAAAGTAAGAGAAGAAAATTTTTCTCCCTTTAAAAGATATTGATAAAAAAGTATATTGTATTTTTTGGGAAACGATTTAAAATTTTAAATTGTATTCTTGTTTAAGACGTTTATTGTAAAAATGATATTGATTCTGATAAGACGTTTTTTTAAAATATATTGTATTTTGAGAAAGTTATTGATAAAATTATATTGATTTTTGAGAAACGTTAGATAAATGATATTGTATTCTTTATGAAAGATTGTATAAAATGTAATTGTATTCGACAAAGTTTATGTATAAAGTGTATATTTTATTTTTTGAAGACGTTTTTGTATAAATGTATATGTATTTTTGATGAAACGTTTATTAAAAATGATATTTATCTGAAAGACGTTTATTGTATAAAAATATTTATTTTGACAAGACGTTTATTTATAAAAGAATTTATTCTTTACGAAGACGTTTATTTATAAAAAGATATTGTATTCTGAAAGAGTTTTTTTAAAAAAAATATTGTATTTTTAAAAAAGTTTATTTATAAAATGAATTTATTTTGATGAAGACGTTTTTTGTATAAAATGTTTTTGTATTTTGATGAAGACGTTTATTTATAAAAAGGGTTTTTTATTCTTTTTTTAAGACGTTTATTGATAAATAAATTTTATTCTGAAAAAACGTTTTTTGTAAAAGTATATTATTTGATAAACGTTTTTTGAAAAATGATATTGATTTTGATGAAACGTTTATTGATAAATTTATTGTTTAGAAGACGTTTTTTTAAAATGATATTATTTTATGGACGTTTTTTATAAAAAAGTATGTTTTATTCTGATGAAGACGTTTATTGATAAAAAGTATATTGCTGACGGATTTTATTGATAAAAAGTATATTGTTTTTTGATTAGACGTTTATTGTATAAAAAAAAGATTTTTATGAAACGTTTATTGTATAAAATGATTGTATTCTTGTGAAGACGTTTATTTAAAAATGTTTTGTATTTTGATGAAGACGTTTTTTTAAAAAAAAAAACGTATTTGATTCATGCGATTGATAAAATCAAATTTTGATAAAAGAATTAAAATGTATATTGTATTTTTGATGAAGACGTTTATTGATAAATGTATATTGTATTTAAAACGTTTTTTTTTAAAATGTATATTGATTCTTTAAAGACGTTTATTGTATAAAAAGATATTGTATTTTTGAGAAGACGTTTTTAAAATTTATTGTATTCTTGATGAAGACGTTTATTGTATAAAATGTATATTGTATTCTTGAGAAGACGTTTATTGTATAAATGTATATGTATTCTTGATGAAGACGTTTATTTATAAAATGTATATTGTATTCTTGACGAAGACGTTTATTGTATAAAATGTATATTGTATTCTTGATGAAGACGTTTATTGTATAAAATAAGTGAAAGTATATATGTTATGGTGTTGTTTTATCAGTGTTTGTTAATACAGTGTACTTTTCTAAAGGCCCAAGAGCTGTAGCTTCCTTATACCACATAAGTGGTCAGGAGCTGTAACACTTGTATACCCTTGTGGAACAGAGAAGTGTCTGCTTTGGACCCAAGCCTAAAATGTGGACAAGAGCTGTACCACAGACTCATTGTGAGTAATGGTGACTTATCTGTGTTACACCGAACAATGAACCTATGTTATGGGAGATGGTCTAAATACATATTTACACTGAACAATGAACCTTATGTATATGGAAGATAGGTCTAGAATACACATATCTTACACTGAACAATGAACCTTATGTATATGGAAGATAAGGTCTAGAATACACATATCTACTTACACAGAACAATAAACCTTTGTATATGGAATATAGGTCTAGAAACAAATATCTTTTCACAGAACAATGAACCTTATTATATGGAAATATAAGGTCTAGAATAAATATCTATTTACAAAACAATGAACCTTATGTATATGGAGTATAAGGTCTAGAATACAAATATCTTACCAATACGACTGAGTCAAACTCAATGTCACATTTCACAAACTTTTATGAAAAATAAAATTGATGAATATAATGTAGGAAAACTTGTTCCGAGGAATTGGAGATGTTTTCACATCTTAAAATATAAATCTCGAAACTTGATACGAGGACTCTGAGCACCCATAGGCAAAGACAGGACATCAGGCCTAAATTTCATCAGGAGAAAAATTCTAAACGAGAAATTCGAACTTATAAATCGGAGATGCAGTTTTGATCCGAGGAAATGGAGATTACCCATAGTGAGGTCATTACCCATAGTGAGGATCATTACCCATAGTGAGATCATTACCCATAGTGAGATCATTACCCATAGTGAGAAAGAATTTTACCCCATGTGAGATCATTACCCATAGTGAGATCATTATCCATAGTGAGATCATTACCCATAGTGAGATCATTACCTATAGTGAGATCAATACCCATAGTGAGATCATTACTCCATAATGAGATCATTACCATAGTAAGATAATTACCCTAGTGAGAGTCATTACCCAAGTAGAGATCATTACCCATAGTGAGATCATATCCCATAGAGAGATATACTAGTGAGTCATTACCCACAGTGAGATCATTACCCATAGTAGATCATGGGGGAGGCTGCCACGGGCCCTCTGGGTGGGGGCTGACAGGTTCCTTTTGGGAAAAAACTTTACCCCCAGGCCCTTGTGGGAGGCATACCCAATTCCTCTGTGGGGGGATGCCCCAACCCCCTTAACCAGAACATCCCCGGGGGTTCCTTCTTTAGGAATGCCCCTTATTTTTATGGAGGCATCCCACAGGTTTTTGTTGGAAAAACATACCCACAGGTCCTCTGTGTTTAAAAAAAAGGATGAAAAGTCCCTTGTTGGGAAAAGGGATGCACGGTTTCCCTCGGGGGGAGGATACCCACAGGTCCTTTTTGGGGAATCCCAAGGTTTCCTTTTGGGGAGGCATACCCAAGGTTTCCCCTGTGAGGCATACCCAAGGGGTTTTCCTTTTTTTTGGGGGAATCCCAAGGCCCTCTTGGTGGGGGCCCCAGGTTTCCTTGGGGGGGGCATACCCAATTTTCCCTGGTGGGGGGGCATCCCCCAAGGTTTTCCCCTTGTGGGGGGCACCCAAGGTCCCTGGTGGGAGGCATCCCAAGGTCCCCTGGGGGACCCCAGGTTATCGGTTGGGAGCGCCATGGGTTCCTTGGTGGGAGGTTACCAAGGTCCCTTGGGGGGGGGCATACCCAAGGCCCCTTTGTGGGGGGAACCCACAGGTCCTCTTTGTGGGACATCCCAAGGTCTTTTGGGAGAGCACCAAGGTTCCCCCCATGGGGAGGTACCCAAGGTCCCCTTGGGGGGGCATCCCAAGGTTCCCTGGTGGGGCTCCCACGGTTCCCTGCCGTGGGGGGCATACCCCACAGGCCCCTCTTTTTGGGGGGAAACCACCCAGGTTCTCTGGGGGAGGCACCCCCAGGTTTTGTTGGGGGAGTAACAGGTCCTCTTTGGAAACCCCGGTTCTTTTTGGGGAGGCATGCCCCAAAAGTCCCTCTGGTGGGGGCATACCCAGGTTTTCTTTGGGGACATCCCCAAGTCCTCTGGTGGGAGGGGCCCAGGTCCCTGGGGGGCATCCCCCGGTCCTCTGTGTAGGCAACCCCAAGGTCCTCTGGGGGGCAACCCAAGGTTTCCCCCGCACTTTTGGGGGGCATACGGTTTCCCTGGTGGGAAAGCAACCCCAGGTCCCTCTTTTGGGGGGCCTCCAAGGTTTCCTCTGTGGGGAAAGGCATCCCCACATTTTCCTTGGGGGGGGAAAAAGGAATACCCAAGGCCCTTTTTGGGGGAGGCTCCCACACCTCTTTTGGGGGGAGGCTCCCAAGGCCTTTTTTGGGGGAGGCATCCCAGTCAGGGGTTCCTCTGTGTGGAGGCTCCCCAACAGTTTGTGATTGGGGAGGTACCAGTTCCCTCTGGTGGAGGCATCCCTACAGTTCTCTGTTTGGAAGAGGCATAACCAAGTCCTCCTCTGTGTGGGGTAGGCAACCCAAAATTCCTAAAAACCTTGGTTTTGGGAGGCAAATCCCCACAGGTTTTAAAAACTCTGTGTGGGGGAAATTCCAAAAAGTTCTTGTTGGGAACCAACCCACAGGTTTCTTCTGTTTTGGTGACATACCACTGCATTTTTCTTGCTGGAAAGGCATACCCACAGGTCCCTGTGTGGGGATCCAAGGTTTTGGGACTCTTTGTGGGGGGGCCTACCCACAGGTTCTCTGGGTTTACTGGGAGGGCATACCCACAGGCCTCTGTGTGGGAAGGCATAAACCCAAGGGTTCTTTTGTGGGAGGATCCCACAGGTTTCCTCTTGTGGAGGCATTAAAACCCAAAAAGGTCCTTTACGTGGGAGGCATACCCAAGGTTCCTTGTGTGGGAGGCATACCACAGGTTCCTCTTCGGAGCATACCAAGGTTCCTCTGTTGAGGCCCAAGGTTTCTCCTGCGTGGGGGAGGCATACCCACCAAAAAGGTCCTCTTCCATGGGGGCTTTTCCCCACAGATTTCTGTTTGCGGGAAGTAGCCAAAGGTTCCTTTGTACATTCCCAAGGTTCTCTGTGAGGGGGCATCCCTTACATTCCTATGTGTTTGGGAGAGATCCCCACGGTCCTCTGGAAATTTCACAGCCCATCTTTGGGAAGCATACCCAAGTTCCTCTGTGGGGAACCACTCCTACAGATTCCACTGTTGTGGAGGCATACCACAGGTTTCCACAATGGAAAGGCATGCCTAGGTTCCTCTAGTTGGGAGGATGCCCACTGGATTCTCTTGGGAGGCATAGCCCCTTGGTCCTCTGCGTGGGAGGGAATACAGGTTCTTTGTGTGGGAGGCATCCACAGTTCCTCTGGTGGGGAGCCTGCCAGTTCCTCTTGCGGAGGCATACCCACAGGTCCTCTGTGGGGTCCCCAAAGGTTCCCCCTGTGTGGGGAGGCATCCCACAGGTCCTCTGTGGGGGGCCCCAACCCACAGGTCCCTTGTGAGGCATGAGACTTCGGGGAAATCCTCTTCTCGTGGGGAAAGGCATACCACAGGTCCTCTGCTGGGAGGCATACCCGGTCCTCTGTTGTAGGCCTCCCACAGGTCCCCCCAGGAGGCTTTAGTCCTCAAGGCATAAACCCCTTTTGTGGGAGCATCCCAAGGTCCTTTTTGGGAAAGTCCCACAGTCCTCTGGTGAGGCATCCCCACAGGTCTCTGTGTGGGGGCATTCCGGTTCCTCTCTTTAGGGGAGGCATGCCCGGGACCCCCTCTTGTGAGGGAGGCTACCCACGGGATCCTCTGTTGTGGGAGGCATACCCGGTCCTCTTTGTGGGAGGCATCCCGGGGCCTCTTGTGGGAGGCATACCCACGGTCCTCTGGTCGGAGGCATACCCACAGGTCCTCTGTTGAGGGCATCCACAGGTCCGTCTGTTTGGGAGGCTCCCACAGTCCTTGTGTGGGGAGGCATAGCCCCAGTCCTCTGTGTGGAGCATGCCCGGTTCCTCTGCTGTGGGAGGCATCCACCAAAGGTCAACCCTTTTGTGGGAGGCTTTCCACAGGTCTCTGTTGTGGAGGATGCCACAGGTTCCTCTTGTGGGGAGGCTTTTACGGTTCCTCTGTGTGGGAGAGCATACCCACAGGTTCCTCTGTGTGGGAGGAAACCCAAGGTCCTCTGTGGGGAGGCATGCCCACGGGTTCCCTGTTGGGAGGCATCCCACGGGTCCTCTTGTAGGAGGCATCCCACAGGTTCCTCTGGTGAGGCACCTAACCCACAGTCCTTTTGTGGGAGGCATCCCACAGGGTCCTCTGTGGGGAAGGCCCACAGGTCCCTCTGTGGGGAGGCACCCACAGGTTCCTTTGTTGGGAGACGCCCCACAGGTTCCTCGTGGGAGATGCCAAGGTCCCCTTGGTGAGAGGCGCCACAGGTCCTCTGTGTGGTGTTTTTGAGCATACCCACAGGTTCCTCTGTGGGGGAGGCAAAACAAGGTTCCTCTTTGGAGAGCATACCCAGATCCTCTGTGTGGGGAAGGCATCCACGGTTCCTCTGTTTGGAGGCATGCCCACTGGTTTCCTCTTGTGGGGAGGCATCCCTTTTCCTCTGTGTGGGAGGCATCCACAGGTTTCCTCTGTTGGGAGGCATACACGGGTTTTCCTCTTTGGGTGGGAATGCCACAGGTCTCTGTGTGGGAGGCATGCCACAGGCCCCCCTTCTGTGTGGGGACGCTGCCACGTTCCTTTCTTGTGGGGCATGCCCACGGGTTCCTCTGTTGGGGAGGCATCCACAGGTTTCCCTACTGGTGGGAGGCATACACGGTTCCTCTGTTTGGGAGGAAATGCCACAGGTTCCTCTGGTGGGAGCATGCCCACGGTTCCTCTGGTGGGAGGCATACCCACAGGTCTTGGGTGGAGGCATACCCCAGGTTCCTCTGTGGGGAGGCATCCCCCCACCCTGTGTGGGAGGCATAGGTTCCTCTTTGTGGGAGAGCATACCCACAGGTTCCTCTGTGTGGGGGAGGCATACCCACAGGTTTCTCTGTGTGGGGAGGCTACCCACAGGTTTCCTCTTGTGGGAGGCATCCCACAGGTTCCTCTGTGTGGGGGGCATACCCACGGGTTTCCTCTTGTGGGAGGCATCCCAAGGTCCTCTGTGTGATGGGGGGCATACCACGGGTTTCTCTGTGGGGAAAGCATACCCACAGGTCCCTTTGTGGGAGGCATACCCACGGGTTTCCTCCTGTGGGGAGGCATACCCCAGGTCCTTTTGTGGGGAGGCATACCCAGGTCCTCTGTGGGAGGGGCATACCAAAGGGTTTCCCCCCTGTGAGGAGGCATCCACGGGTTTCCTCGGGTTTGGGAGGCATCCCACAGGTCCCTCTGTGTGGGGAGGCATCCCACGGGTTTCCCTCTGGGGGGAGGCACCCACGGTCCCTCTGTGTGGGAGGCAAAACCACAGGTTCCCTCTGTTTTGGGAGAGCATACCCACAGGTCCCTCTGTGTGGGGAGGCCCCCACAGGCCCCTCTTTTGGGAGGCAAAGCCTGCAGTCCCTGGTGGGGAGGCATCCCGAGGTCCCTCTGTGTGGGGAGGCATGCCACAGGTCCCTCTGTGTGGGGGGGCATACCCACAGGTTCCCTCTGGTGGGAGGCACACAGGTTCCTCTGGTGGAGGCATACCCCCAGGTCCCTCTTGTGGGAGGCATACCCACAGGTCCTCGGGTGGGAGGCATCCCACAGGTTCTGGGGGAGGCATACCACGGGTTTCCTCTGTGTGGGAGGCATCCCACAGGTTCCCTCTGGGGCGGAGGCATGCCCCACGGTCTCTGGTGGGAGGCATCCCACAGGTTTTTTGTGTGGGGAGGCATACCCGGGTTTCCCTCTCTGTGGGGAGCATACCCACAGGTCCCTCTGTGGGGGAGGCATCCCAAGGTCCTCTGTTATTGGGAGGCATACCCGGGGGTCCCCCCGTTGGGGGAGGCATCCCCACAGGTTCCTCTGTGTGGGGAGGCACCACAGGTCCTCTGTGTGGGAGGCATACCCACGGTCCCTGTGGGGGAGGCATACCCACAGGTCCTTCTGTGTGGGAGGCATGCCCACAGGTCCTCTGGTGGGGAGGCATACCCGGGTTTCCTCTTGTGGGGAGGCATACCCACGGGTTCCTCTGGTGTGAGGAGGCATACCCACAGGTTCCTCTGTGGGGGAGGCATCCCCACGGGTTTCCTCTTGTGTGGGAGGCATACCACAGGTCCCTCTGTGTGGGGAGGCATCCCCCTGGTTCCTCTTTTGGGGAGGCATCCACAGGTCCCTGTGTGGGGGGGCCCAACCCACAGGTCCTCTTGTTGGGGAGGACCCACAGGTCCTCTGTGGGGGGCATGCCCACAGGTCCTCTGGTTGGGGGAGGCACCCACGGGTTTCCTCTTTGTGGGGAGGCATCCCACAGGTTCCTCTGGTGGGGAAGCATCCCCACGGGTTTCCTCTGGGGGGAGGCATCCACAGGTTCCTCGGGTGGGGAGGCATCCCCACAGGTTCTCTGTGGGGGGAGGCATACACGGGTTTCTCTGTGGGGGGAGGCATACCCACAGGTTCCTCTGTGTGGGGGAGGCATCCCGGTCTCTTTTGTGGGAGGCATACCCACAGGTCCTCTGTGTGGAGGAGGCATGCCCACAGGTTCCTCTGTGTGGGAGGCATACCCACGGGTTTCCTCTGTGTGGGAGGCTACAGGTCCTCTCTGTGGGGGAACCCCACAGTTCCTCTGTTTTGGGGAAAACATCCCACAGGTCTCTGGTGGGGAGGCATACCCACAGGTCCCTCTTGGTGGGGAGGCCACCCCACAGGTTCCTTTGTGTGGGGAGGCATCCCACAGGTCCTCTGTGTGGGAGGCATACCCACGGGTTTCCTCTGGGGAGGCAACCAACAGGTTCCTCTGTGGGGGAGGCATCCCACAGGTTCTCTGTGGGGAGGCACCCGGTTCCTCTGTGTGGGGGGCATACCCACGGTTCCTCGTGTGGGAGGCTTTCCCACGGGTTTCCTCTGTGTGGGGAGGCATACCCACAGGTCCTCTGTGTGGGGAGGCATACCCACAGGTCCCTCTGTGTGGAGGCATGCCACAGTCCCTCTGTGTGGGGAGGATCCCCACGGGTTTCCTCTGTGTGGGGAGCATACCAGGTCCCTCGTGGGAGGCATACCTGGGTCCTTCTGTGTGGGGAGGCATCCGGGTTCCTCTGGTGGGGAGGCATACCCACAGGTCCCTTTTGTGTGGGAGGCATACCCACAGGTCCTCTGGTGGGGAGGCATCCCACGGGTTTCCTCTGTGTGGGAGGCATTACCCACAGGTTCCTCTCGTGGGAGGCATACCCACAGGTTCCTTTTGTGGGGGCCAGGCACTTTGGCAACAGGTCTCTGTGTGGTGGAGGCATACCACAGGTTCCTCTGTGTGGAGGCAGGCATACCCACAGGTTCCTCTGTGAGGGAGAGCATCCCAGGTCCTCTGTGTGGAGGAAGGCATACCCACAGGTCCTTGTGTGGAGGATACACCACAGTAGTTCCTCTGTGTGGGGAGGCATACCTGGGTCCTCTGTGTGGGAGGCATACCCACAGGTCCTCTGGTGGGAGGCATACCCCAGGTTCTCTGTTGGGGGAAAGCATACTACGTGGCCCTCTGGTGGGAGACATGCCACAGGTCCCTCCTATGTGTGGGAGGCATACACAGGTCCCTGTTGGGAGGCATAGCCACAGGTCCTCTTTGGGAGGAGGCATGCCCACAGGTCCTCTGTGTGGGAGGCATACCCACAGGTTCCTCTTGTGAGGGGTGAGGCATACCCAGGGTCCTCTGTGTGGGGAGGCATACCAAGGTCCCTCTGTGGGGAGGCATCACCACAGGTCCTCTGTGTGAGGGTAGGCAGTCCCTGGTCTACCAAGTCCCACTTGTGAGGATCCGGTCCTCTCTGTGGGAGCATACCCACAGGTCCTCTGTGTGAGGGCGCCACAGGTCTCCTCTGTGTGGGAGGCATACCCAGGTTCCTCTGTGGAGGCATACCCACAGGTCACCTCTAGTGTGGGAGGCATGCCCAGGTCATGTGTTGGGCTCACAGTCCTCTGTGGAGGGAGGCATCCCACAGGTCCCTGTGTGGGGAGGCATACCCACTGGGTCCTCTGTGTGGGAAGGCATCCCACAGGCTTCCTAGCCTCTGTGTGGAGAGGCATACCCTAGAGTCCTTCGTGGGAGGACATACCCACAGGTCCTCTGCTGTGGAGGCATCCACAGGTCTCTCTCTGTGGGAGGCATACCCACAGGTTCCCTCTGCTGGAGGCATACCCACAGGTCCTCTGTGTGGGGAGGCATACCACGGTCCTCTGTGTGGGAGGCATGCCACGGTTCCCTGCGTTGGGAGGCATACCCCACAGGTCCTCTGTGTGGGAGGCATACCCACAGGTCCTCTGCTGTGGAGGCATACCCACTGGCCCTCTGTGTGGGAGGCATACACAGGTCCTCTGTGTTTGGGAGGCATGCCACGAAGTCATCTTGTGGGGAGGCTGCCCTTACAGGTCCTCTGCGTGGGGAGGCATGCCACAGGTCCTCTCTGTGGGAGGCATACACACAGGTCCCGTCTGGTGGGGAGGCATACCACAGGTCCTCTGTGTGTGGGAGGCATACTCCTACAGGTTCCCTTGGTGGAGGAAGCATACCCACAGGTTCCTCTTGTGGGAGGCCATACCTCAGGTCCTCTCGTGGGAGGCATACCCACAGTTCCTCTGTGTGGAGGCATGCACTCGGTTCCTCTGTGTGGGAGGCATCCCACAGGTTCCTCTGCCCCGTGTGGGGAGGCATCCCCACAGGTTCCTCTGTGTGGGAGGCATACCCACAGGTTCCTCTGTGTGGGGAGGCACTTACTCCCATAGGTTCTCTGTGTGGAGGAGGCATGCCATGGTTCCTCTGTGTGGGGAGGCATCCACAGGTCCTCTGTGTGGAGGCATACCCACAGGTTCCTCTGTTGGGAGGCATACCACAGGTCCCTCTGTGTGGGAGAGCATGTCAAGGGTTCCTCTGTGTGGGGAGGCATACCTGACAGGTTCCTCTTTGTGGAGAGCATACCCACAGGCTCCTCTGTGTGGGAGGCATCCCACAGGTTCCTCTTTGTAGGGCATGCCACAGGTCTCTGGTGTGAGGCATGCCCACAGGTTCCTCTGTGTGGGGAGGGGCATACCACAGGTTCCTCTGTGTGGGGAGGCATACCCAGGTTCCTCTGTGGGGAGGCATACCACAGGTTCCTCTGTGTGGGGAGCATCCACAGGTCCTCCTTTGTGGGAGGCATACCCACAGGTCCTCTGTGGAGTGGAGGCATACCCACAGAGTCCCTGTGGGGGAGGCATACCTCACAGGTCCTCTGTGGGGAGGCATACCACAGGTTCCTCTGTGTGGGAGGCATACCCACAGGTCCTCTTTGTGGGAGCATACCACGGTCCTCTGTGGGAGGCATACCCACAGGTCCTCTGTGTGGGAGGCATACCACAGGTTCCTTTCGTTGACATACCACTATCTCAGTATGGAGAGCATACCCACAGGTCCCTCTGTGTGAGGGAGGCATACCCACAGGTTCCTTTGTGGAGGATACGCACATGTTCCCTCTGGTGGAGGCATACCCAATGGTCCTCTTCGTGGGGAGGCATACCCACAGGTTCCTCTGTGTGGGAGGCATACCCACAGGTTCCTCTGTGGGGAAGCATACCCAGTTCCTCTGTGTGGGAGGCAAAACACAGTCCTCTGGTGGGAGGCAACCCTAAGGTTCCTCTGTGTGGGAGGCATCCCACAGTTCCTCTGTGTGGGAGGCATACCCACAGGTTCCTCTGCGTGGGGAGGCATCCCAGTTCCTCTGTGGAGGAGGCATCCCACTAGGTCCTCTGCGTGGAGGCATACCCACAGGTCCTCTGCTGGGAGGCCTGCCCACCGGTTCCTCTGTGTGCAGGAGGCATACCCACAGGTTCCTCCTGGGGAGGCATATCCACAGGTTCCTCTGTGTGGGAGCATACCCACAGGTTCCTCTGTGTGGGTGAGAAGCTCCATCAGGTTCCTCTGTGTGGGGAGGCATACCCACAGGTTCCTCTGTGTGGGGGAGGCATCCACAGGGTCCTCTGTGTGGGAGGCATACCCACAGGTTCCTCCTGTGAGGGGAGGCATACCCACAGGTCCTCTGTGTGGGGAGGCATACCCACAGGTCCTCTGTGTGAGGAGGCATACCCACAGGTCCTCTGGTGGGAGGCATACCACAGGTTCCTCTGTGGGGGGGGCATCCCGCGGGGCCCTTCTGTGTGGGGGGGAGGCTACCTCAGGTCCCTTTGGGGGGGGGAGGGGGCCACAGGCCCTTTCTGGGGGGAGGATCCCACAGGCCCCCTCTAGGGGGGGAGGATATCCACAGGTCCTCTGTGGGGGCCCCAACCCACAGGTCCCCCCAGTGTGGGGAGGAAACCCCACGGGTTCCCTCTTGGGAGGCAACCTGCAGGCCCCTGGGGGTGGGGGGGCAACCCACAGGCCCCCGGGGGTGGGGCAGGCATACCCACGGGTCCTCTGTGTGAGGAGGAATCCCCACAGGTCTGTCTGTGGGGGAGGCATACCAACAGGTTCCTCTGTATGGGCGAGGCATACCCACAGGACCTCTGTGGGGGGGAGGCATCCCACAGGTTCCTCTGTGTCGTGGAGGGCCCCCGGTTTTTCCTTTGGGGGAGGTACCCCAGGTCCCTCTGTGTGGGGGGGAAAGCCCACAGGTTCCTCTCTTGGGGAGGCATCCCCACAGGTCCTCTGGGGGGGAAAGCCCCGGTCCCCCCTGGGGGGGGATCCCCAGGCCCCTCTGTGTGAGGGGGGCATACCCACAAGTCCCTCTGTTTGGGGGGAGGCTCCCCAGGTCCTTTGGGGGGAGGAACCTGATCCCTGCGTGGGGAGGATACCCACAGGTCCCTCGGTTTTTTGGGGAGGCCCCCTGACCCTTTTGTGTGGGGGAGGAACCGGTTCCTCTGGTGGGGGAGGCATCCCCACAGGTTCCTCTGCGGGGGGGAGGCATACCCAAAGGGTTCCTCTGCGTAGGAGAGGAAACCCCCAAGGCCCCTCGTGGGGAGGAAACCCCCAAACAGGTTCCCCCTGTGTGGGGGAGCCCCCAAACGGTTTTTCCCCCTGTGTGGGGAAGGAAACCCCCCACAGGTTCCCCCGTGGGGGGGAGGAATTCCCACGGGTTTCTGGGGGGGAGGCATCCCACAGGTTCCTTTTGTGTGGGGGGGAGGATCCCACAGGTTCCTGTGTGGGGGGAGGCATACCCACAGGCCCCTTTTCTGTGGGGGGAGGCATACCCACGGGGTTTCTCTGTGGGGGGAGGATCCCCCACGGGTTTTCCCCTGTGTGGGGACCCCATCCCCAGGTTCCCCCTGTGGGGGGGAGGAAACCCCACGGGTTTCCCTCTGGGGGTGGGGTCATAACCCCCAGGCCCCTCTGTGTGGGGGAGGAAACCCACAGGTTCCTTGTGGGGGAGGCATCCCACAGGGTTTCCCCGGTGGGGGAAGGAAACCCCCAAAGGAAACCTGGGGGTGGTCCCACAGGTTCCCCCTGGGGGGAGGCATACCAACAGGTTCCTCTGTGGGGGGAGGCACCCAAGGCCTCGGGGGAGGCATCCCACATTTTTTCCTCTGGGGGGGGGATACCCACGGGTTTCCCTCTTCCGGGGAGGAAACCCCCTCGGGTTCCTCCGGGGAAGGATCCCCAATTTTCGTGGGGGAGGAAACCCCACAGGTTCCTCGGGGGGGACAAACCACAGGTCCTTTGTGGGGAGGATACCCCATTAACCTCTGTGGGGGAGGCAACCCACGGGTTTCCCCTTTCCGTGGGGAGGAAACCCCCACGGGTTTCCTCTGTGTGGGGAGGCAACCCGGGTTTTCCTCTGTGGGGGGGAGGCATCCCCACAGGTCCCTTTTGGGGGGGGGAGGCATCCCCAAAGGTTCCCTGTGGGGGGAGGCACCCCGGGGTTCCTCTGTGGGGGGAGGCATCCCTGGGGTCCCCTGTGGGGAGGAAACCCCCCGGCCTTTTGTGCGGGGAGGCATCCCCCGGGGTTTCCTCTGTGGGGGGGAGGCATACCCATTTTCCCTCTGTGTGGGGGGGGCATACCCACGGGTTTTCCCCTCTGTGGGGGAGGAACCCACGGGGCCTTTTCTGGGGGGAGGAGGGCCCACAGGCCCCCCTTTTTGGAGGAGGCATACCCACAGGTTCCTCTGTGGGGGGAGGCAACCCAAAAGGGCCCCTTTATGGGGGGAGGAAACCCACAGGTTCCTCTCGGGGGGGAGGCATCCCACAGGTTCCTCTTTGGGGGGGGCATACCCACAGGTTTCCCTGTTGGGGGGAATACCCACAGGCCCCTCTTTAAAAAAACCCCACAGGTTCCTCTGTGGGGGGGAGGAAACCCCGGGTTTCCCCCAATTGGGGGGCATATACAGGTTCCTCTGGTGGGGGGGGCACCCCACAGGTCCCCCTTGGGGAGGCATCCCACAGTTTCCCCTCTCGTCGGGGGGGAAAACCCCGGGTTTCCCTCTGTGGGGGGAGGCATCCCCCGGTTCCCCCCTTGGGGGGGCATACCCACGGGTTTCCCTTCTGTGTGGGGAGGAAACCCACAGGTTTTTCTCGGGGGGAGGCATCCCACGGGTTTCCCTCTGTGGGGGGAGGCTTACCCCGGGTTCCTCGGGGGGAGGCTCCCACAGGCCCCTTTTTGGGGGAGGCACCCCCGGGGGGCCCCCCGGGCGGGGGGAGGCATCCCACGGGTTCCCCCTTTTTGGGGGGAGGCATCCCCGGGTTTCCCTCTGTGGGGGAGGACCCAAAAGGTTTTCCCTTTCGGTGGGCAGTTTTTGGTCCTTTTACGGAAAGATTTATGTTTTTTGGGCATAAAAGAAAAAAGGGTGAAACGTGACTTTTCTTTTTTGGAAAATTTTTGCTCCCATGAGCTTTACGCCGAAAACCCCTGAAAAGCCCCAAGAGGAAACCGACAATAAAATGTCACATTAGTTCATTTTTTCCCCCTTAATTTTATATTTGTGGGAATTGTCCCAAACTTTTGTACACTTTACAAAATTTAAAAAGAGCTGTTATGGCTGGTCGTTATTCAGGTCCCCAGACAAGAAACAACCCAAAGGCAAAGGGACACCAAAAACAAAAAAGGGGATAATTTTTTCCAAAATTTCCCCCACAAAATTTTTATGGGTTTTTGTACAAAGTAAATTTTTAGCATTTTTTGGGGTTAAAAAGGGCAAAAATTTTAAAACCAAAACAGCAGTGTTTTTAACAGCGAATGGAAAATAGATTTTGGGGATCATAGTCAAGAAGTGTAAGCAACAAAAGCCCAGAGGTTATATCAATTTATCATCATTAGAAAGGCCCCCACCAGATTATGAAACCAGTTCTGGTCTCCATATTACAGAATGGACATAAATTCGTTAGAAAACATTCAGCGTAGAATGACTAAATTAATACATAGCATTAGAAATCTTCCTTATGAAGAAAGGTTGAAGACACTTAAATTACATTCACTTGTTAGACGAAGAATGAGGGGAGACATGGTCGAAGTGTATAAGTGGAAGATGGGTAATAATAAGGGGGATATTAGCAAGGTCTTGAGGATATCTCTCCAGGAGAGAACCCGCAGTAATGGATTCAAATTGGACAAGTTTAGATTTAGAAGGGATGTAGGAAAGTATTGGTTTGGAAATAGGGTAGTTGATGAGTGGAACAGTCTACCTAGTTGGGTTATTGAGGCTAGGACTTTGGGTAGTTTCAAATATAGGTTGGATAAATACATGAGTGAGAGGGGTTGGATTTGAGTTATCAGAGCTTATTTCTTGGGTGGCATTGAAAATTGGGTTGGGCAAACGTTTTGTTAGTGGGGTGGACTGTAAAGGACCTGCCAAGTATGGGCCAAGAGGCCTGCTGCAGTGTTCCTCCTTTCTTATGTTCTTATGTTCTTATTCGTGTAACATTAGCCAGGTGCTCTGCCACTAATGTTATATACAACATTCCTGTTTTAGTTTCCATGCAAAAACTTGAAAAAAAAGCTTTCCTGGCATTTATTTTATAATTTTAGAAACTGAGGCGTCATGCACATAAAATAATGGGATTGTAATTTTACTGTGACCCCTCTAGGGAGGTTCTTGGACGCTGGTGAGGGGCTCTTGATCTAGGGAATTGGATCTGTGCTTCAGTTCTCTGAATTGAGTCTGAATGCATTCCATAACCCACCTTCCAGGCGCTGTTAGTGTTCACCCATGATAGTATTTTACTCTGTAGGTGCCACTTTGTTCGACGTTAATCTCATGAGAATGATACTATCCTGTAGGTTTAGACTGTGATTACTGAGACACTTATGCAACACTTGTTTATCTTTACTGTGGAAACGCATTGCCAACCAGTAGCTTCTTCAGTCCAGTACAGAAAAGATTTTTGGAAGATCGCAAGTAGTTTGAGGAAATCAGTCCCTCTTCCTGGAGTCAATGTGATCAACCCAACAATCTTGATAAAAGTGCAGCATATGTACGGAGAAGGGACTTATGTACTGCAGACAGGTGAGATGAAGCAGTAGTAGGCAGTGTCACCAGTGGAAAAATCCACAGGTGGAAGTAGAATATGCATGCAAGTTAGGCAAGCATACAATTCGTTGTATCAAGATTCCAAGAAAATAATAATAAAGATACGTTTTACGAGATCGATGATCTGAAAACTTGCAAGTACATTTATTATGTATAGGTACAGATTTGCTAATATACAAACATAGCAAAATACACAGACTTCGGATTACGGGTTTCTATCTTTTAGCGCAGGTGCGATTGTCAACATTGTTATCGAGCAATGTGAGGCCTAATTATCCATTTTTATATATACACGAGATGGGACTTGCATAAATGATAGCAAAGAAACGAGTGAGATACTGAAGTCACAATATGACTCAACGTTCAGTGAGCTGTTAATCAGACTAATGGTCGTCAATCTAAATGTTTTTTTCATGATATAATCCTAACATCATAGGGCATTGAAAACGCCAGAAAATGACATGTCCATGCACTCTTCCCCAGGCCCAGGCTCGTGGAACTCTGTGTTCATCAAGAACTGCAAGAAGCCCCTTTCATGTCATAGCTATTCTATGGATAGAAAGCATGAACACAGAGGTCATCTTAGTCATTTAAAAAGCATATATAGCCCCACTCCACAAAGGTGGCAGTAAAGCAGTTGCAAGTAATTACAGACCAATAGCACTAACGTCCCACATAAAAAACTTTGAAAAGGTTCTGAGAAGCAGGATCACCAACTACTTGGATACCCATCAGAGAACTCTCGCTGTGTATAAGTTCTTTAAAGCACCTAAATTACTGGGAACGAGTGAAGTCCCTTAACTTGTACTACTTGGAACGCAGGCCAGAAAGATATATTATAATACACACTTGAAAAATCTTAGATGGACTAGTTTCAAATCTGCACACGGAAATCACTCCCTACGAAAGCGAGACACTCTGCAGGCAGTAAAACATCCCCCAGTGAAAAGCAGCAGCGACTAGCATATGCTTAGAGACAACACAGTAAGAGTCAGGGGCCAAAAACTGCTTAACTCCCTCCCAGTATTCATAAGGGGGTTACCAATAGAGCCCTGGCTGTCTTGAAGAATGCACTGGATAGACACCTAAAGTCAGTATCTGACTAGCTGGGCTGTGGTTCGTACGTCGGTTTGCATGGGGCCAGCGGTAACAGCCTGGTTGGTCAGGCCCTGATCCACCACGAGGCCTGATCAGGGACCGGCGGAAAACCTTCCTTTTATTGATTTGCATTCGCTTACTGGAGAATGCCTCGTGTGATCGGTTTCAAACCTTTAATGCTGATATATCTTAGGTAGATGAATGATCAAATTGCTCTTGGGTTGTGTTAGTGGAAATTTGCCAGTTTACTAACATAGTTAAAATACTAATTAATTTTGGATCTGTGAGAAATGTGTCGGTCTCGAACTTTCAGTCTTAAGAGTGTCTTACAAAGAGGAAGATTTAAAGTTTCATTGAATTTTCTAGCCACCAATTAACTAATATTATGAACACAGATTACACATTTCTAAGTATTTTGCATTCTCTTCTGGAGCAATAAAAAATTTAACTTCCGAACTGAAAATTTGAACTGACACGCTTAAAAACAGAATAAGCATAATAAGTCTTCATTGCCACTACGTTTCGGCCGGTATTTAGTATTATCAAGTCAATGAGAGGATCCTTTCTGCATGAACATATTCTTGGAACAATTGTTCCAGATTATAGACCATAACTCTTCTTGCTGAGTGATAGATTAGTTTTGATTTACATCAAATTTCCACTTCTGGTGTATCTTGCATGGAGAAAGAGTTCGAGTGTTACTAGGCGTTGCAGGTGTAATTTGCCAAGTTAATACATGTAAATGGCGCAGTCCTCTTATAGGGGGGGGTCCTTGGCACGGTGAAGAGGCTCTTAGTCTGAGGAATTAGACCTTCTGGTCTACTTCCTCAAACCGAGCCAAATTACCCCGCAATCCCCCTTCCCTATCCCATCCTCCTCATCCCCCTTTTCCCTTTCCACCCCCCTTTCCAGCCCTCCCTTCTCCCCATCCCTTATGCAGCCTCTGGGTTCCTCCCCTCTGGCATTACAGTTTCTAGGTAGGGGATGTGTACTGGGGCTCATCCTACTCCATGGTGTTCCTCGGGAGTAGTGCAGTGTCCCGTGGAATCTGGATCATCTAGATGTGCCCTGCTTCCTTCCTGGATTTCCAGGAGGTAGGGCAGGGTGTCCTACAGGTGATGGGTGTATCTCCAGAGGCTGCTTGTTGGTTCTGGGAGGTGGCAGCTAAGGGAGGTATGCTTTGTGGCAGATGTTTGACCGCCCTCTCTTTTTGTCTGCCTAGGTCGCTCAGTGGATGTGAGGTTGCTATCCCAGAGTGCTGGTTTACTGGTGTGAAGGGTAGGGTATGGCATTGATTCCAGGCTGCATCTGCGCTGCTTTCGGTTTCGAGGTCCTCTTGAATGGAGGAACTTACGGTCCTTCCATGCCTTTTAGTAACTGTCCCTCTGCTTCCACTTTCTTTTTTTTTCTTTCTTTTCCTAAAATAACAAGAAAGAAGTGTCATCATCATTGAGTCTTCGTTCCATGACCCCCCTCCTCCTCCTGGGCCCCTATTTGTTACTGCATACTGTTCAGACCCGACTTCATTATTTCTCCAGACTTTTCCAATACCCCTGTACCTTCTGTTGGTGATACTTCATCACCTTCTGCAGGTGCTGAGGCTCTGCCTGTTTCTTCTAGTGTCTTCTCTGCCTCTCGCACACCTTTTTAACTATGCGTCCCGCTTCCCCGAACACAGTACGATGGTTTTTGGATTGCCCAACTGCCTCAGGTCAGGCCGTCTGTGGTTCTATGCCTAAATGCTCTGGATCATTTGCTGATGACAGTTCTTCGATTTCTGCTCATTCCACCCAGAAATGACCTATACGACACTTACTTCCTTTATGCACCACATTTACAATTACACAGTGGACCAAATTCTTTTCCCTGCAACCGACATCTCCAACTGATTATCTTTCAGAAAACAGTATTGGTAAAGCTTTTTTATGACATGTTAGCCAAAATATATCCTTTTCACGCTCTTTGGAGTGGTGTGCTCATCTTTGCAGTTCAGAATGCAAAACATGCTCATGATCGTTCCCATCTTACTTCCATTGAAAACGTTCCTATCACAATTCACAAGCATATTAGTCTCAATTTTTGCAGTAGTACAGTGGTTGTACCACATACCATTGAACAGTGAAATTTTTTTTCTCTTGCGGTGATGTTTTGGAGCAATTAGCCCTTCAGGACCTTGTGATTCTCAAAATGGATACAAATGTCCTGCCCGCTCGTAGTAGGAGGCCCTTTTCCAAAAACATCGCCCACTTAACCTTGTGACTGCTGTGAACTCCCTTCCTGCAGGCCATCGCCTAGGGGTCCGTATAGTGGTCCCTACAACCTACCAGTGTCGAAATTGCTGGCGCATCGGACATCCTGCTAAATACTGCAGGTCGGCGGCAGAGTGCCTACATGACACTCACTTCCTTTATGCACCATGTTTACAAGTACACAGTGGATCAAATTCTTTTCCCTACAACCGACATACAAGTATTTACATGTCCCACTTAAGTCCTAGAACTCCACGATTGTATGATACTCCATAAAGCATGGATTCATACAGAGTGCCAGTCCACACTGGTGAGATGTATCATGTGTCCTTCCGTTCTTGGGGTCGTTTTGTGGTGGTAGCACACACAGCACACTTTTTCTGGGAATACTTCTTCTTTGGGGCAGGTAGTAATGTTAGCAGGTAGTAACAGTTATGGATGATTCGATCTGGCACTTCCCCCACTGGCTGTGGTTGTGGTCGGGAGATATGTCGCTGTTGAGGGGCAGGCACAGGTGTGGTACCATACTTTTTTGCTATCTGTTTTATGACATTGAGGGAGAATTCTGTGAGACGTTATCGTTTTCCAGTCTTTATTTCGTACATATTGAATGCATTGAGCACTGCAATGTCTAAAAGATGGGAAAACGCTTATATACCACTTGCGACTCCTACGTCAACGAACCTTATCATGTCACACTTGTCGACTAGTCGCATATTTTTCGTATAGTCGACAACAGCAACTGGCTTTAGAATACGTTTATTGGTGTTCTGGTTCACTCTGTACCATCTCGTGTCTGTGGATGGTTGACAGGAATGTCACGTCCCGTTTGTCATGCCCCATCAGTCCATGATGTCACTGGCATGAAACGCTTGCACTGCACCTTCACTACTGCACCTTCTGCACTGCCTCCACCGAACCTTGGCATATGTCTTCTATTTCTTCTCACTGTTCCACATATATCAATATTGTTCACACATAGGAGACCAGCTTGTATACCAGCTGTCTCTGTATAGTGAATGGCCCTTGCCAAGGTATGGTTCCATCATCTTGCGAACAATGTGACCGGAATTGCTCAACATCCGCCCGTCATCATCGAGTGTGTTTCTCCTGGTATATACAAAGACATTCAACACAAGACAACTATCACAGTCACACATAAAGAGTATAATACCAAAGTGATTATGTTTGCTCGGTATATATTGCCTGAATGACAGGCGTCCCTTGAACAGAATCAAGGACTCGTCGACAACAATGCTCTTGAAGGGTGTTGTATACAGAGAATTTAACATTAGGCCACTGATCCTTGATGGGGTATCAGCTGCTATGTTGGCTCTTGTCTTAAGGAGAACTCCAATAGCAACAAGGTTTTAGTAATGCAAATATAATCTTCATAACCAAAGACTTTGCTAACCTTCTTTCTTTCTGTAGGATGACCAAAACTCTCAAATAAATTCCTTTTTTTCTAACAATAAAACTTAGAGGACTTCGACCTTGCCATAATCTTAAAACCATAAAATTTTAAATTTTTTCCCCAAATAAAAGGGGGGGCAAGTCACTACAACTCATGTTTTTTACAATTAACTCCCATTTCCGGGGATACAACTGCCGGGTTTCCCCTCAAAACACCCCCAAAAACCAAAACAACTCCGCCCTCAAAAAAAACCCCAAATTACAAAAAATAGGGGGTTCTTTTGGAGATTACTTTAAACGTAATACCTCCTTAAAATCATTTCCCAATTAAACAAATTCACCAGGCCCCCCAACTCGTCCCTAAAACAAGGAAATTAACCCTTTAAGGGGGCTATTTTAAAGTTTCTATGTATTTTTCCCTCGGGGAGGTTTCCTTTAAGGTCCACTTAAAACAAATGCTCAATCAAGCACTTGGTGATGTTTTTAGAGGCTCTGCTGGCTACACTTTTGATATTCAGTTTCAATGCTTAATAGTACGAAATGCTGGCGACAACCCCCAAAATTTCCTCAAAGTTAAACAATTTTTAAAAAGTTGGTAAACCCTGGCCCTTCCCTCAACAAAAATCTCTGCCACAAACCCCAAAAGTGGGGAAGTCCAGTGAATCATCCATAACTGTTATACCTGCAAATTTTAATCCCCAAAGAAGAATATTAAAAAAAAGGTGCTGTTGTGACCCCACAAAAAGACCCCAAAAGGAAACCATAACATCTCCCGTTTGGCTGGATTTAGAATCCCCCCATGAGATCTACACTGGGTTCGGACTTTGGGGACATGTAAATACTTTATGTGGTTTAGGGAAAAAAGCCCTTTACTTTTAAAAGGGGTTTAAAAATAGTGCAGGGCCTCTGGGAAAAATGCAGTTTTGCAGGATTCGATGCGCCAGCAATTTCGACAGGGGTTTGAAAGGGACCACTAAAACGGCCCCCTAGGCGATGGCCTGCAGGAAGGGAGTTCACAGCAGTCACAAGGTTAAGTGGGCGATGTTTTTGGAAAAGGGCCTCCTACTACGAGCGGGCAGGACATTTGTATCCATTTTGAGAATCACAAGGTCCTGAAGGGCTAATTGCTCCAAAATATCACCGGAAAAGAAAAAAAAATTGCACTGTTCAATGGTATGTTGTACAACCACTGTACTACAGCAAGAATTGAGACTAGTATGCTTGTGAATTGCGATAGGAACGTTTTCAATGGAAGTAAGATGGGAACGATCATGAGCATGTTTTGCATTCTGAACTGCAAAGATGAACACACCACTCCAAAGAGCGTGAAAAGGATATATTATGGCTAACATGTCATAAAAAAGCTTTACCAATACTGTTTTCTGAAAGATAATCAGTTGGAGATGTCGGTTGCAGGGAAAAGAATTTGTTCCACCGTGTAATTGTAAATGTGGTGCATAAAGGAAGTAAGTGTCGTATAGGTCATTTCTGGGTGGAATGAGTAGAAATCGAACTGTCATCAGCAAATGATCCAGAGCATTTAGGCACAGGACCACAAGCGGTCTGACCTGAGGCAGTTGGGCAATCCAAAAACCATCGTACTGTGTTCGGGGAAGCGGGATGTATAGTTAAAAAGGTGTGTGAGAGGCAGAGACACTAGAAGAAACAGGCAGAGCCTCAGCACCTGGAGAAGGTGATGAAGTATCACCAACAGAAGGTACAGGGGTATTGGAAAAGTCTGGAGAAATAATGAAGTCGGGTCTGAACAGTATGCAGTAACAAATAGGGGCCCAGGAGGAGGAGGGGGGTCATGGAATGAAGACTCAATTATGATGGCACTTCTTTCTTGTTATTATTTTAGGAAAAGAAAGAAAAAAAAAGAAAGTGGAAGCAGAGGGACAGTTACTAAAAGGCATGGAAGGGCCGTAAGTTCCTCCCTTCATTCAAGAGGACCTCGAAACCGAAAGCAGTGCAGATGCAGCCTGGAATCAATGCCATACCCTACCCTTCACACCAGTAAACCAACACTCTGGGATAGCAACCTCACATCCACTGAGCCACCTAGGCAGACAAAAGAGAGGGCGGTCAAACATCTACCACAAAGCATACCTCCCTTAGCTGCCACCTCCCAGAACCAACAAGCAGCCTCTGGAGATACACCCATCACCTGTAGAACACCCTGCCCTACCTCCTGGAAATCCGGGAAGGAAACAGGGCACATCTAGATGATCCAGATTCCATGGGACACTACACTACTCCCGAGGAACCCCATGGAGTGGGATGAGCCCCAGTACATATCCCCTACCTAGAAACTGTAATGCCAGAGGGGAGGAACCCAGAGGCTACATATGGGATGGGGAGAAGGGAGGGCTGAAAAGGGGGGTGGAAAGGGAAATGGGGGATGAGGAGGATGGGATAGGGAAGGGGGATTGGGGGGTAATTAGGCTTGGTCTGAGGAAGTAGACCAGAAGGTCTAATTCCTCAGACTAAGAGCCTCTTCACTGTGCCAAGGACCCCCCCCCCCCCGCTATAAGAGGACTGCGCCATTTACATGTATTAAATTGGCAAATTACACCTGCAACGCCTAGTAACACTCAAACTCTTTCTCCATGCAAGATACACCAGAAGTCCAAATGATTCCTTTACTCAGGAACAATATCTGAAGGATGCTAAATTTGAATCTGGACATTACTGGGTACAACTTCGGTGGAAGCTGAACATTCCAGAATTACCTACTAATTATAGGATGGCATATGGACAGTTAAAGGCCCAGCTCTGCGAACTGAGCAAGACACCAAAATTGTTGACTGCTTATAATGATATAATTAATCAACAGTTAAATAATAAATTGTTTCTACTTCAGGCGATGATAAATGCACACCTTAAGTGCACAGGTTGTCCATTGATCGAAGTAATTGGGTAAATAATCTTATGTGGACAATTTCCAGGATGTGACGTCAACTGGAGAGGAACTAATGAGGATATATGAAGGGGTTAATGAAATAATGGAAGGTGCAATGATGCCCCTGAGCGAATGGAACAGTAATTAGTCCATTTTGAGGGATCAATAAATATTGATAGCCCTGGAGTTGAAGTGCCTATATGCAGTAGTGTACTGGGGCTGACATGGGATACTGAGAGAGACTTGCTATTGCTAAAGTCTCATAATTCCAGAATGCCCAATAAATTAACACAGAGCATAGGCACGTGATTTATGGAACTGCTGTAATAAGTGGTAAAATTAGTGGATAATGGTAGGACAGGTGGTGACTGGTGCGATGCCATGGAGTGTGTCTAGGGGAAAATACCCGAGATTTAATCATCACTCATCGGTCTCAGATCTTAATGGGGTGACCTCTATGTCATAGAGGGTTTGGTAGGAGACATGATGGTTGAAGGTAAACACACTTGTTGGATGGTAACACTATATATTGTCAGACTGTGGTAAGGAAAGGGCCCACCCTGCCGTGTTACTGTCTGCTGTATATCTAAGCATGGAGTGAGGGTGAGGTAGCGCATCTAACTCACTCATGCTACATCCTGTGACATCATACAGTCACTAGGCTTAGGGATCTTCTACATAAACACATGGATGGTACTATGATACAACTAAGCTATACAACACATGTAAAGGAGGATCAGCAACTATGCTGACAGGTCGGTCATGTTACTTATGTTGTCTCAACATACACTACTATACTATAAGCTGAACAGGCAGGTGGTTCTGGGCTGATTCTATACAATAACAAAGACATATGTAACTTAGAACTAATGAATGATATCATAATGGATGTTAACATAATGAGTTTTAATGTAATGGGTGTTAACGTAATGAGTTTTAATGTAATGCATTACAAATTATAAGAACAAATCATGGTATAATATAGGATGGAATTGATCGGTCAATCTGTATTCATGCACTCTATGGATTCTGAGGAAGAATAAATATATATTTACAAAGTGCAAGTAATTAACAGCAAAATCTGGTGCACTCAGATCATTATTGCTAAGTTCTCAGAACTCGGAGGGAACGTGAACACAAAAATTTCTGACAAACTGATCAGTTAATAACAAACCACACAGTTGACAGTTTCATTCATCTCAGACATCTAATTATACAGGCTGTTTACATTTAAACCAATTCTGTGAGGGTGAGGTTTACATATGCAGAATGGTTATCATCTCTGGGAGGATTAAATTCCTCTGCAATGGCTAACACATGCCTTGACTGAGAGAGATCTGAACGAGTATCTACAAAAAGATACATCTACATTCACTAGTGACTGTGGAATTACTAACTCTTCTGCTAGGAGTACTCAACTTTACTATTCGATACAGTAATTATTGGCTCATTATGAAGTCTCTAATGGGTGCTGGTGGCTTCACAGTCAGAATAAGATCTTCCTGGAGCAGGAATCAAATCACACCAGAACACAAGGGATCGGTTCCTTCTTACTGGAGGAATGAACAAACTCGGTGGAGTGAATGACTCTCCCCGGTTGAAAAAAAAATAATGCTATAACTCGCAATATGAGCAAGGGAGAACGAATCTACTATCTCTCACTGCAAGCACAGGGGAAATTAAATGAACACGGTCAACAATACTGATATTCAATCTGAGTCACACACAGTGACACGAGGTATCAACTATAAAGAAACTACACTTACAAACGTTAACAACATGTGAAAGTTAGTCGAGAAATAATTTTTTACAATGCACTGATTACTGTCAACGAGGATGGGATCACCATCTGGAACACAAGGTACAACAACAACACTCAAGTGAGTACACTAGCCACAGAAACGTCTTTCTACAACGGCTTGTGGCATCAGCAAGAGATGGCATAACTCGTTGCAAGTAAAGTTCTTCTCAAAGCATTCCCTGGGAAGGAACGAGTACTTGAACAAGTCGCCATTGCAAGGATAGTCTCAGCACCCAGGGTTGTCTGAGGTTCCTCTGAAACCCAAGGTAACTGTACACTATCCTGCGTGCACGATATTGTGGCTGGAGTCCAGACAGGAGTGACAGTATTATTAGTGCATGACCGCTCGGCTACGTTAATAAGTAATTCACGGATCTATAGGAACTTTATCTGAGCTTCACATTTTGCAGCACTTTAACAAATCTCAGATACAAGCTGTGAGAACAAACACATTGCTGAAGGGCTAGGTATTGTCTTCCAGTCAGTAAGGGAATACTGGTACTGTGGACTGATTCATATTAACTTTGACTGGCATGATACACTAAGTGAACATTCAAAAGTGACTGGGACATCTTCTCAGGGAACTTACTCAAGGACAAAAGGCAAGAAATAAAGAGAATATATGACACAGAAAGCTTAAACAGGAAGAAATTACTTATTTAAAAAAAAACAAGTCACACTGTAAGCAAGGAAAACTCACACTCACAAAAGAAAATACTCAACTGAAAAAGGAACACTTTGAAAATCAAGAGAAATTGTACTTTACTCAAATCTAATTTGCTCAACTTTACTTTAAATTGAGTTAATGGCACAGTGAGTTGTCTTTACTCTAAATGCAATAAGGAAATTCAACAATAACATGATAAAATGGACTCAATAAAGCTTGAGCAAAATTAAAACAAACTGGGAAACAATTCACTAAGAAGAAAATAAAATGGGACACAAAGAATAAAATATTATGCACAGAACAGAGCATATGAAACTGCACTGAAATAAACTGTAGCAATATTGCAAATAACAATTGCTAATCAAAAGTACTGCACAACACTACATGAAATTTCTGCAAGAAAATTTTTAAATGGCAACACAATGTTTGCACAAGAATTATTGCAAAATGAGTCAATGATGCAATGATAAAAAAATTACACACACAAGAAAATACAGTTTACAAGAAAAGAAAATATATCATCAAGGAGTGAACTGAGTGAACACTTTAACTCTTAATTGCAGCTTAAGCAATACAGACTGAACAAACAAAGAATGATTTACTTTAAAAGAAGAACTTAAAAATTGCACTAAGAGTGAATTTGTTCAATGAAATAAGAAAATAATAAATGCAAAACAGAGAACAAAAGGTGGGAACACTTACAGTGATGCAGAACACAACACATCAATATAAACACAATACTAGAATTTTCTTTCTATGAAACTTGAGGTGTGAAAAATTTGGAAAAATAATTGTCTTGCTTGCACAAAATAATGGCACTATTGTCTGTGGAGATAAGACAAATTAGACACTGGTTAAAAGAAAAGAATTAACACAAAAATGTTCAACACACAGAAAAAAATAAAATAAAATGGCAAATGCTGGGAGAAAAATATAACAGACAACACTGAGTTGTGATGCAGAATATAAGGTAATAAATTACTGAATTACTTCACTGCAATACTGTGAACACAAGGTAATTTTGAAGTGTAACACAAATTATATACTGCTTATACATTGCACACAACAAGGAAAAAACACTAAGGTACTTACTTCAAGAATATAAAAAAAAACCACAACACAACATACATAAATTAATGCACAAAAATTAACACTGAATTAAGAAGAAAAAAAAATATTGCAAACAGTATATAATAAACACTGAGTCTAATCAAGTCACTGAATGTCACTAAGAAATCACTGGAAACAAAAAGAAATGTCTCAACACTCGCAAATGTCTCTATGAAAATTTTTTTATCACTGTAGTGACGTGGTGAATGAGGTTGATGGTAGTGAAGGGTAGAGGTGGTGACTGGTGGCTGACTGCTTTCGCTGCTACTCCACACATGATCGGAGAATTTGCACTTAAATCGATGATGGACTCACACAGGAGGCTTTTAACGATGGCGCTATTGACAAGAAAGCACACTCTGGCTCTTGACCCCCTATGTGGTCCTCAAAATATGGTGCTAGAAGCCATAATAAGGGTACAAAACAGTGGTAGTGGTTGGGTGAGGCGGCTGAGGCAGGGCGGTGGCGAGACATCGCATGGTGACTGGGCCTATGGGATGAATGGCGTAAGCCTCACTGGGAACACCCTCACTAGGTGAGAAAAATATTCTAAGCCAGGCTGGCTTAAAACAAACCCAAAAAATACCACAACACCACAGGGATTACAAAGCACTCAGAATGGCTTGAACTTGAAGCACAAAGCGATGAGGAAGACTGTACCCACATGGCTTGCTTGAGTACTGGGTTAGTCACCTGGGTTAGTTGCTGGCTGGCTTAGCTTAACCCTTTACACAGAATGGCTTGATAACTTCTAACGATGAGCACAGCAGGGGTGGAAAGCTGGCTTGGCAGGCAAGGCTGGATGGTGTAAGGCTAGGCTGGACTGGACTTGGTCTGACTCCCTCCCCCACCACAGACTGGCTTGCTGGTTTGGCTTACTTTGCAAACTCGGGTCAACCCCTCGGGAGTGATGCAAATAAGCAGATAAACACTAATACAAGGAGACTGACCAGTGAATAATGTAGAGGCTGGTAGACGCTTGGTCGGGCAGTGGCTTGAGGTAGGTCGAGCGTTACCTTTCTCGGCAGGCCTAGCGTCACAAGATGGCAACCAGCTCAGTAGAAATTTATCTCCAGAAATCGCTGTAATCGTCAGAATTACAGGCCCTCCACTGTCACCAATTTGTCATGGGGGTTCGGTAGGAGATATGATGGTTGAAGGTAAACATACTTGTTGGATGGTAACGCTCTATATTGTCAGACTGTGGTAAGGAAAGGGCCCAGCCTGCCGTGTTACTGCCTGCTGTATGTCTAAGCATGGAGTGAGGGCAAGGTAGCGCATCTCACTCGCTCTTGCTGCATCCTGTGATGTCATACAATCACTAGGCTTAGGGATCTTCTATATAAACACATGGATGGTACTATGATACAACTAAGCTATACAACACTATTAAAGGAGGATCAATAACTATGCTGACATCTAATGTGCATAATAATTATGAGACATTAAATCGTCTTGTGAATTTTAATGTAATCAGTGTTAATAACACTAAGTTAAGAGAATGCGTGAAGTGAAATAAGTCGCCTTGCTCCGAGTGAACATGTGTAGACCTCGTGGTTTCTGTCCCAAGGATAGTAAAGTTTTTATGGAGTCACAACTTCTAAACCAGGACAAATCAACGAATACCTCGTCCTGCTGGAATAAGAAACATGTCAGTGTAGCAGGACATCGAAACGAGATGGTGAATGGAGGCTATAAGGAGCATCAATCTCCCACAGATAAGTAACCCTTCTAGTTATAGCAGACTGATACTGGCCAGTTAAGCATGTTGTAATTGCATAGGTTGTGGGTGATCCAGCTACATCAAGTGACCACAAGAGAATATCTGTTAAGTGGTGGTATTATATACAAGAGTTTTTTCCTTGATGGATATATACATGTGCAACCTACCCCCCCCCCATTCATTCAGTTAAATTAATATGATCTATACAATCCACAATTAATTAGTAGCGCTGTACTTGTGGGTGCTACCCGTCATACTGGTCTCAGATAGATATGGGTAAGATTGTGAGGTCGAAGGAGCCACCTGCAGTGACCAGGGGAGGCTAAGTTTTCTCACATGTCTACACGGGGTGACTACGGTAAACAGTATGGTTGTTGTCTCCCAATGAGATTACTTGTATGCATGTAATGTTGAGGTACATACAGGTGACCATTATAAAATTTTCCATACATAAATATATATATATATATATATATATATATATATATATATATATATATATATATATATATATATATATATATATATATATATATATATATATATATATATATATATATATATAAATGCAATAAGATCACAGTAAACAGAATGATTTTAAAATATGCAAAACAACCACTGTGAAAGAGTAGTGAAATTCCTAGCACTTTCGTGACTACTCACATTGTCAAGGAACTATGAAAAAGATACATCAAAGGAAGGCAATTAAAGGGCTTAGACTAAACCTCACAGTCAACCTTCACAACAAAGAAACACCTGATGCGTGACAATACCGGACTCATAAGGAAAGAGGAACACTGCAGTAGGTCCGCTGGTCCAACTAGACAGGTCCTCACGACATCCCTCTAACAAAATATTCTTCCCAAGAAATAAGGTTTATTATTTGTCCAATGTATTATTAAACTCTAACCAAATTTCATTAATTATAAATGAGTCTAGTTTATATAAACCTAAGGAAATATTCATATTATTTTCGAAACTGCTTTTTATGAAACAAGATTCAATTATATTTCTGTCAACCATGGACTTGCTTAATACAACCTTCTCAACTTTTTGAAAATCAATTGGATGGTTAATATCTCTCACATGAATAAATAGAGCATTGGATCTTGCCCAGTTCTAATGCTATATTTACGTTGTTTTAATCTAAGTTCGAGATTTTTACCAGTTTGACCATAATAAATATTATTGCAAATTTTACAAGGAATCTTATCCACACATCCTTCAGCATTTTGGGGGGAATTCTTTATCAAAAGTTTGTTTTTACTGTATCAAGATTTAAAAAAAAAACTTTAATATTAAAAGTCTTAAGAAGAGAAGTCATACGAACCAAGTTTTCATGGTAAGGGAGAACCAACATATTTTTAGTTGAATAAGGTTGGTTGTCCCTTTTTGGGTTGTAAAAAGTATTTTTAGCAATTTTAAATGATTTATCAATTACATTTCTCGGGTATTTCAGATCAATGGCTATTTCATAAATTTTAAATATTTCTTCATCTATGAACTCTGGACTACAAATGTCTAAAGCTCTCAAAAACATTGATGAGAAAACAGACAGTTTAACTCTGTCTTGATGGGAAGAATAATAGTGAATATAGGAACAGTTATTTGTAGGTTTTCTGTAAATTTTAAATTTGAATTCATTATTACTCTTAATAATTAAAACATCTAGAAAAGGAAATGAGTTATTTTCCTCAAACTCAACAGTAAAGTTAATAGAATGGGCTAAGCTATTTAATTTGCCAAGGAAATGGTGTATATCTACATTCTTGGCATAAGACATAAAATATCATCAACATTCCTGAACCATTTTGCTCTATTAGGGAGGATTGTGTTAAGCAATCTTGTTTCAAAAAATTCCATGTATAGATTACTAAGAATAGGTGAAAGAGGATTTCCCATTGCCATACCAAATTTCTGAGTGTAAAACTTATCATTAAATACAAATTTTGGATCAACAATGAAAAGTTTAGTAAGTTTAATGATGGTAGAAACTGGCAATGATAAATCATAATTAACGAGTTCTTCAGATAAGAAACTTAATAAATCGTCAACAGGAACTTTCGTAAACAAGGACGTAACATTAAAACTAACCATGTTAAAATCATTTAAGTCAGTCAAGGAGCTTAATTTATCAACTAATTCTAAGTTAGATCATTGCTATAATACTCTCAGAAGAAATTGTAATGAACTCCAAAAAAAAACTACAAAAAAAATTAGACAATTTAATTGAAAATAGTGATTGGACAAAGCATGCTAATAACAATTTTGTAACTAATTTATCAGATGAAGTGTTAGATAAAAATACAACGGCTGCTCTAGGTTTTGGTCTAAGTTTTGCAACTTCAAAAAAACTTAATAATGTTGAAATTGCAAAAGCCTTTTGTAACTTTGAAAAATCTTCTGATTTATCCACTGATGAAACTAATATTAGTAAAGGAATAGTATATAGCTCTATGTTAAAACAAAACATTCCCAATTGCCCTCAAAGATTCTTTAAGTCTTATGATACACTTAATAACAATAAAAATTTGCGCCTTACCAAAGCAGATAAAATAAATGAAATTGTAATTTTGAAAGAAAATGATTGTGAAGAAAAAATGAATAATCTCTTAGATGATACTGTAACCTATTCTAAACTTAGAAAGAATCCCTTAGAAGCCGTTAACAGCAATTTCAATAAAACAAAACTTCTACTGAAAGGCAATTTACTTCCACTAATCCATCTTTACCTTACATGTATGGACTAATAAAAACACACAAACCAGGTAATCCAATTAGACCAATTATTAGCTCTATAGGATCAGTTTCGTATAAATTGTCCAAATGGCTTGTTAACATTTTGAGCCCTATTGTTGGTAAAATGTCTAACTTTAATGTTAAAAACAACTTAGATTAAGTTGATAAATTAAGCTCCTTGACTGACATAAATGATTTTAACATGGTTAGTTTTGATGTTACGTCCTTGTTTACGAAAGTTCCTGTTGATGATTTATTAAGTTTCTTATCTGAAGAACTCGTTAATTATGATTTATCATTGCCAGTTTCTACCATCATTAAACTTATTAAACTTTGCATTGTTGACCCAAAATTTTAATTTAATAAGTTTTACACTCAGAAATTTGGTATGGCAAAGGGAAATCCTCTTTCACCTGTTCTTAGTAATCTATACATGGAATTTTTTGAAACAAGGTTGCTTAACACAATCCTCCCTAATAGAGCAAAATTAACAATTATTTAGTTCCTGATGAATTTAAGTTAACTAATATTACTGTCACGAGGGACATGGTTATTAAACAGATAGACAAACTGAAACAAAATAAGTCCCCTGGACCCGATGAGTTGTTTTCAAGGGTACTTAAGGAATGCAAGATGGAGCTTAGTCAGCCATTAACGAGTGTATTCAATGCGTCCATCCTTACCAGTGTTGTGCCAGAGATGTGGAAGATGGCCAATGTGGTTCCTATATTCAAATCAGGGGATAAGTCCACTCCTTCAAATTACCGTCCAATAAGCCTAAATCTATAGTGGGCAAGTTATTAGAATCAATTATAGCTGACATTATCAGAAGTCACCTTGAAGAGCATAACTTGATAAATGAATCTCAGCATGGATTCACGAGAGGTCGTTCCTGCCTGACAAACTTACTGACGTTCTTCAATAGAACATTTGAGGCAGTTGACAGTGATAAGGAATATGATATTGTTTATTTGGATTTTAGTAAAGCCTTCGACAGAGTACCTCACAAGAGACTCTTAAGAAAAGTGGCAGCTCATGGTATAGGAGGTAAAGTTCTAGCATGGATTGAGGCATGGCTTACCAATAGAAAGCAGAGAGTTACCATTAACGGAGTGAAATCTGAATGGGGATTAGTCACTAGTGGCGTTCCACAAGGATCAGTTTTAGGCCCTCTCTTGTTCATAATTTACATTAATGACCTTGATGAAGGGATTACTAGTGACATGAGTAAGTTTGCTGATGATACAAAGATAGGCCGTATAATTCACTCTGAGGAGGATATCAATGAACTCCAGGACGATTTGAACAAATTAATGTCTTGGTCTGAGAAATGGCAGATGAAGTTTAATGTGGATAAGTGTAAGGTACTTGCCCTTGGTAATGAAAATAACCCTCGAAGCTATAATCTAGGTGAAGTAGAGCTTGGTCATACAGAATGTGAAAAAGACTTGGGAGTCATGGTAAGCAGAAATCTAAAGCCAAGACAGCAGTGCCTCAGTGTGCGCAACAAGGCCAACAGATTACTTGGATTTATCTCAAGAAGTATAAGTAACAGAAGTCCAAAAGTTATTTTACAGCTCTATACATCACTAGTGAGGCCTCATTTAGATTATGCTGCTCAGTTTTGGTCCCCTTACTACAGGATGGACATAGACTCATTAGAGAACATACAGAGAAGAATGAATAAAATGATTTACTGTGTAAGGAACCTCCCGTATGAAGATAGACTTAAAGCCTTAAATCTCCACTCTCTGGAGAGGCGTAGAATGAGGGGAGATATCATTGAAGTGTATAAGTGGATGACGGGCATAAACAAGGGAGACATTAATAAAGTACTCAGGGTGTCGAACCAGGTAAGAACCAGGAATAATGGATTTAAGTTGGATAAATTTAGATTTAGAAAGGACATAGGTAAGTACTGGTTTTCTAACAGAGTTGTAGATGCGTGGAACAGTCTTCCCAGTGGGGTGATAGAGGCTAGGACCTTGGGTAGCTTTAAGAAGAGACTGGACAAATATATGGGTGGGAGGGGCTGGGTTTGATTGGTGTTGGGGGGTGCGGGAGTTGTTTCTTGAGTAGCTTTAGATAGAGATCGTTTTGATAAGGACCTGCCTCGTATGGGCCAGTAGGCCTTCTGCAGTGTTCCTACATTCTTATGTTCTTAAAATGGTTCAGGTACGTTGATATTTAATGTGTTATGCCAAGAATGTAGATATACACCATTTCCTTGGCAAATTAAATAGCTTAGCCCATTCTATTAACTTTACTGTTGAGTTTGAGGAAAATAACTCATTTCCTTTTCTAGTTGTTTTAATTATTAAGAGTAATAACGAATTCAAATTTAAAATTTACAGAAAACCTACAAATAACTGTTCCTATATTCACTATTATTCTTCCCATCAAGATAGAGTTAAGCTGTCTGTTGTCTCATCAATGTTTTTGAGAGCTTTACGTATTTGTAGTCCAGAGTTCATAGATGAAGAAATATTTAAAATTTATGAAATAGCCATTGATCTGAAATACCCGAGAAATGTAATTGATAAATCATTTAAAACTGCTAGAAATACTTTTTACAACCCAAAAAGGGACAACCAACCTTATTCAACTAAAAATATGTTGGTTCACCCTTACCATGAAAACTTAGTTGATATGACTTCTCTTCTTAAGACTTCTAATATTAAAGTTGTATTTAAAAATCTTGATACAGTAGAAAAACTTTTGATAAAAAATTTCCCCCAAAATGCTGAGGGATGTGTCTATAAGATTCCTTGTAAAATTTGCGATAAAGTTTATTACGGTCAAATTGGTAAAAATCTCGAACTTAGATTAAAACAACGTAAATATAGCATTAGAACTAGACAAGATTCCAATGCTCTATTTATTCATGTGAGAGATTTTAAGCATCCAATTGATTTTCAAAAAGTTGAGAAAGTTGTATCAAGCAAGTCCATGGTCGACAGAAATATAATTGAATCTTGTTTCATAAAATGCAGTTTTGAAAATAATATGAATATTTCCTTAGGTTCATATAAATTAGACTCATTTATAATTAATAAAATTTGGTTAGAGTTTAATAATACATTGGACAAATAATAAACCTTATTTCTTGGGAAGAATATTTTGTTAGTGGGATGTCGTGAGGACCTGTCTAGTTGGACCAGCGGACCCACTGCAGTGTTCCTCTTTTCTTATGAGTCCGGTATTGTCCCGCATCAGGTGTTTCTTTGTTGTGGGAGTTGACTGTGAGGTGTGGTCTAAGCCCTTTAAATGCCTTCCTTTGACATATTACTTTTATAGTTCCTTGACAATGTGAGTAGTCACGAAAGCACTTTGAATTTCACTAATCTTTCACAATGGTTGTTTTGCATATATATATATATATATATATATATATATATATATATATATATATATATATATATATATATATATATATATATATATATATATATATATATATATATATATATATATATATATATATATATATATATATATATATATATGTTTGTATGTGTGTGTGTATATGTAAATGTATATGTATGTATACGTATGAGTGTATGTGTAGCTATTGTTACGATACAAGAGTTTACTGGGAAGACGTAAGAACATAAGAACATAAGAATGTAGGAACACTGCAGAAGGCCTACTGGCCCATACGAGGCAGGTCCTTATCAAAACGACATCTACCTAAAGCTACTCAAGAAACAACTCCCGCACCCCCCAACACCAATCAAACCCAGCCCCTCCCACTCATATATTTGTCCAGTCTCTTCTTAAAGCTACCCAAGGTCCTAGCCTCTATCACCCCACTGGGAAGACTGTTCCACGCATCTACAACTCTGTTAGAAAACCAGTACTTACCTATGTCCTTTCTAAATCTAAATTTATCCAACTTAAATCCATTATTCCTGGTTCTTACCTGGTTCGACACCCTCAGTACTTTATTAATGTCTCCCTTGTTTATGCCCGTCATCCACTTATACACTTCAATGATATCTCCCCTCATTCTACGCCTCTCCAGAGAGTGGAGATTTAAGGCTTAAGTCTATCTTCATACGGGAGGTTCCTTACACAGTAAATCATTTTAGTCATTCTTCTCTGTATGTTCTCTAATGAGTCTATGTCCATCCTGTAGTAAGGGGACCAAAACTGAGCAGCATAATCTAAATGAGGCCTCACTAGTGATGTATAGAGCTGTAAAATAACTTTTGGACTTCTGTTACTTATACTTCTTGAGATAAATCCAAGTAATCTGTTGGCCTTGTTGCGCACACTGAGGCACTGCTGTCTTGGCTTTAGATTTCTGCTTACCATGACTCCCAAGTCTTTTTCACATTCTGTATGACCAAGCTCTACTTCACCTAGATTATAGCTTCGAGGGTTATTTTCATTACCAAGGGCAAGTACCTTACACTTATCCACATTAAACTTCATCTGCCATTTCTCAGACCAAGACATTAATTTGTTCAAATCGTCCTGGAGTTCATTGATATCCTCCTCAGAGTGAATTATACGGCCTATCTTTGTATCATCAGCAAACTTACTCATGTCACTAGTAATCCCTTCATCAAGGTCATTAATGTAAATTATGAACAAGAGAGGGCCTAAAACTGATCCTTGTGGAACGCCACTAGTGACTAATCCCCATTCAGATTTCACTCCATTAATGGTAACTCTCTGCTTTCTATTGGTAAGCCATGCCTCAATCCATGCTAGAACTTTACCTCCTATACCATGAGCTGCCACTTTTCTTAAGAGTCTCTTGTGAGGTACTCTGTCGAAGGCTTTACTAAAATCCAAATAAACAATATCATATTCCTTATCACTGTCAACTGCCTCAAATGTTCTATTGAAGAACGTCAGTAAGTTTGTCAGGCAGGAACGACCTCTCGTGAATCCATGCTGAGATTCATTTATCAAGTTATGCTCTTCAAGGTGACTTCTGATAATGTCAGCTATAATTGATTCTAATAACTTGCCCACTATAGATGTCAGGCTTATTGGACGGTAATTTGAAGGAGTGGACTTATCCCCTGATTTGAATATAGGAACCACATTAGCCATCTTCCACATCTCTGGCACAACACTGGTAAGGATGGACGCATTGAATACACTCGTTAATGGCTGACTAAGCTCCATCTTGCATTCCTTAAGTACCCTTGAAAACAACTCATCGGGTCCCGGGGACTTATTTTGTTTCAGTTTGTCTATCTGTTTAATAACCATGTCCCTCGTGACAGTAATATTAGTTAACTTAAATTCATCAGGAACTAAATAATTGTTAATTACTGGAATCTCATTTACATCTTCCTGTGTAAAAACTGACAAAAAATAGTCATTAAATAAGGAACACATTTCCAGTTCATTATCCGTCAGCTGTCCATTCCCAGATTTCAGAGGTCCTACTTTTTCCTTCACCTTCGTCCTATACACTTGAAAGAACCCCTTTGGATTAGTCTTTGATTCATTAGCAACTCTAATTTCATAGTCACGTTTAGCCTTTCTAATCGCCTTTTTTACTTCTCTTTTAAGCTGAACATATTGGTCAGTAAGGTTAACCTCTCCTCTTCTGATGCGCCTATAAATTCCCCTTTTCTCCCCTAATAGATGCTTTAGCCTCCTGTTAACCCATTTGGGATCGTTATTATTAGACCTAATTTCTCTCTGGGGAATGTATATACTCTGGGCACTGTGTACATTATTAAGAAAACAATCATAAAAGCAGATCCCTTCATATTCATAAGTATGATTATCGTCAATAAAATCATTAGCTAGATAACCCCAATCAAGATTAGACAGATGTTCCCTAAGTCCATTATAATCGGCAGAACGAAAATCGGGGATTTTTACTGTATTATCATTATTCTTGCATTCCCAATTAATGCTAAAGGTGATGGATTTGTGATCACTTGCGCCAAGCTCTTCAGTGATCTCCAGATTATTCACGAGTGTTTCCTTATTTGACAAGACTAGGTCTAGCAAATTATTACCCCTGGTAGGTTCAGTTACACTCTGTTTCAGAAAACAGTCCTGAACTGTTTCCATGAAGTCACTGGACTCTAGATTACCTGTCAAAGAATTCCAGTCAATTTGGCTAAAGTTAAAGTCCCCTACTATGACTACGTTACTGTGTCCAGAAGCCCTAACAATTTCGTCCCAAAGAAGTCTCCCTCTATCGTGATCCAAGCCTGGAGGTCGGTATATTACACCTAGAATTAGTTTTTCTTGACCCTCCACGAACTCTACCCAAACAGACTCTGTTACTGCTCCATCTATTTTTATACCTTTTTTTATGCAACAATTAATATTTTCTCGAACATACAATGCAACTCCTCCCCCCTTCCCATTACATCTATCCACATTGAATAACTTAAATCCCTGAATATTACACTCAGCAGTCATATCCCGACTCTTTAAATCATACCACGTTTCAGTTAATGCAATGATATCAAAGTTCCCAGCACATGCTACCAAACGTAGTTCATTAATTTTATTTCTTGCACTTCGACTGTTAGCATAAAATACCATCATATGTTTTTTCTTCTGCACATTTTTCCTATTCATCTTTGTTTTTACACAATTTCTGAAATTATCATTACCCAGAGTTACTCCATGACAGTTACTATTAAGATTCTTAATATCAGAGCATAAGTCAATATATCCATATTCATTATTAATCATTTCAAAACCCATACCTCTAACTAATCCTAGTTTAAAGTCCTAACAACCCCCTCAACTGAGTTAGCAAGAAAACCCACACCTGCCCTGGATAAATGAACCCCATCCCTGGCATACATGTCATTTCGGCCATAGAAGTTGTCCCAGTTGTCAATGAATGGTACTGCATTATCCTTACAGTGTTTATCCAGCCAACAATTAATACCAATTGCTCTGGACAACCATTCATTACCAACACCTCTTCTTGGCAAAATGCCACATATAACAGGGCGCCCCCCCTTCTTCCTAATCATGTCTATAGCTGTCCTGAACTTTCTAACTAAATCCTCACTTCTACGCTTGCCTACATCATTGCCTCCAGCACTGAGGCAAATAATAGGATTGATCCCATTACCGTTCATGATGTTGTCAAGCCGGCTAACAATGTCCTCCATCCCAGCCCCAGGAAAGCATACCCTTTGTCTCCTACTCCTGTCCTTCAAGCAGAATGCCCTATCCATGTATCTAACCTGGCTATCCCCAACAACAACAATATTCTTACCTTCCTTGTTGTCGTTCGTCGTGACGATCCCAGTAGTAGACTCACATTCGTCGGGTAGCACCGAGAATGCGTTGGAGGTTTCCACGGGAGTTTCCACAGCAGTCTCTTTCTTCTTCATCGTTTCTGGCTTTCCATTCGTCTTCTTGATCGTCAACTTCGTCGTCCCCTGCTGTCCAACCACTGACCACGATCCCTTCTTGACCTGAGGACTCGAAACAGGAGGACTACTACGAATCCTCTTGTTTTCCTCGGTCAATCGCCGTATCTCCATCTTCGCTGCCCTCAATTCTTCCTTAAGTTGCTGGTAAAGTTGCTCGATGGAGGGCATCTTGGTTCAGTCCACGGGAGCAAACAAGACACTTCTTCACAGAGTTAAGTACAGGTCAGCACTCAAAATTAGATTGAAGCATTTACATATATTTAGAAAGGCTCTGACAATCATTTTAACTGCAATTTAGTCATCCTACGCTGGTTTTCTAAAGTTTATGACATCTGAGATGAGATAGAGCTGCATAATCCGTCCCCAGCTGTCCAGCCACTGACCACGATCTTCTATTGGGACTCGGTGGGAGGTGAGTGGGAAGGACAGGACAGGCAAAGATTAAGCGCTAGGAGGAGTGTAGAGAATTGGAGTCATGTCTTAACCCTAAAGCTAAGGCGAAAGCGGGTCATAGAATCCAAGGTTATTTGTAAATAGGGTTGAGCAGGATCATGCAAGGAGGTAAAGGTTGTGTTGGTTTGTGGAGTCTGCAGATGTCTTCGTCAAAGAGAGGTCAGTAGTCGTGTCGTGTCACAAGTTTGTCTATCTGTCTGCCACTGAGCGTATTCTGAGTACAGATTCAGCACAGGGATGTCTCTAATTGGGCATGGAGGGCTAAGCTTGTGGCGATATTCCCATCTGACATCAAGCACCCAGCGCAGCGCCTTGCTATGGACACGCTGCAGTTTAAAGTAAGTTTGTTTTGATGCAAGAGAGAGCTAGTGGAGTTATCAAAGTTATCGGGGACGTATTGAGGTTGTAAGGGTGAAGTTTGGTGCGTTAGAGGCATGTTTCAGCTTGTAGAGGCCCGCAAGGGCCGCACTGCTTATTGCATGCCTTGAGTGAATGTGTCCGTGTAAGCAGAGGTAGTCAGATTAACGCCAAGGACAGTGACAGATTGTGTGATGGGGGATATAAGTGCGGGTGTCAGCTATTCTGAGCTCGACGGAGTAATGGAAGGATCATTTCCTGCGGTTAAATACGTAATGCTGGATTTGGCTGCGACCCAGTTTATCGATCTCCATTTTTGTTCCCAGATGGCTATCCTGCCAAGCCTCATTTGTGTTTGTGTGTGAGTGTATCTGTTGGCATGAGTGATAAGTTGTGTAATGTCGTCTGCATAGGCTAGTGTGGAAGAGGTTGTATTGGTATACAGGTGTTGGAGATGTCGTTAGTGTATAAAATGTAGGGTAGGGAGGACAGATCCTGAGGTACTCCGGCATTTAGTGTGAAGTAATCAGAGTAACAGCCTTGGAATTTGGTCTCATGGTACGGCCGTCTAGGAAGTTACAGGAGTTTACGAGTGTTGAGGAGGCAGGTTGAAGTTAGTGCATAGTTTGTACTTGAGCCCTTCATACGAGCAGTGTCAAAGGCTTTTCAACGTCTTTTTGCAACCAGAGGCTGTCCTGTTTCTTTGTTTTGTTGAAGAATGGAGTCACTTGTGCATACATGGGAATCTTTATTGAAACGTTTCGCCACGGTGAAAGCTTCATCAGTCAATACAAGTAGAAATGGGTAAAGGAGGAGGAGTTCGAGGTAAGTCGATCCCTCAACCTGGAATCGATGTGTTCCAGTCCACCACTCTTGTAGGAAGTGCAGCATAGGAACGAACAGACAGACGAAAGTTCCGGGTAAGATATCCAAATGGGATGAGCAGGGAAGACGGGACGGACGAGAACAGTGCTGGAGAGGAGTGGTTCTTAGTCGTAGAAATGAAACCGGGGGCTTAACTTGCAGCGGGGCGATAGTGGGACAGATGTTGAAGAGAAATTCAGGCTCTTCTGTTGGGACTCTGAGAATTAGGATGAGCGGGGAGGAAGGACATGCGACGTTTGGCGCTAGTGAGGAGTGTAGAGACTGGGCCATGTCTTAACCCAAAAGCTAAGGCAGACGTGAGTCAGAGAATGGTACCTGTCATAGAGGTACCTGTCAGCGAATCCAAGGTTATTTGCAAAAGGATTGAGGAGCAGGATCATGCAAGGAGTAGAAAAGGCTGTGTTGGTTTGTGGGTCTGCAAATTTTTCTAAGGAGAGGTCCAGACTTCTTGTCTCAATTTTTCTCCCCGTCTGTCACTGGGCCTTCAGAAAGATTCAGCGCAGGGATGTCTAATTGGGCAAGGAGAGACTGCTTGTGGCTACCCTGTCGACCTCTTTTTGTGTTTTTGTGTGGGTTATCTATATTGGCATGGAATGTTGTGTAATGTTGTCTGCATAGGCTATTGATGGAGTTGTGGTATACAGGTGTTGGAATGTCGTTGGTGAAAAATATTAGAGGGTGGGGGAGAGGACAGACCCCCGGGGTCTCTGGCTTTTTTAAAGAGTGAGTTATACCCTTTGGGAATTTTATTCCTTAAACGGCCGTCTGGGGAATTGCAGGGGAGTTTACGAGTAATTAAGTTAGTGAAGTTTGTACACCCAGTCCCACAGCCAATTTTTCAATCTTTCAAAGGGGCCCTTGTTTTTTTGTTTTTGTTTTGGGGGTTTGAGAAATTTAAATCATCCTATTGGATCTGTGTTTTGAAACTCCCATAAAAAATTGCATATAAGGTGATTGATGGTTTTTAAAAGTTTTCCAAATTTTCCGGGGATAAGGGGCGTAGTTTCGGGGTCAAGGGGCATTGGGTTTAGGCGGGGGATAATACAGCTAAAAAAATAAGTATCAGAAAAAAAGGGACATTAGGGGGTTGTTAGGCAGTTTTTTAAAAAGGGGTGGGTGAGGGGGAAATTTAAGGGGTGGGGAAGTTTTAACTCTTGTTTAAAAAGTGCAATTTTTGGGGGAGGTAAGAGAGTCCGGATGGATGGGTTTGGTTTGTTTCTGTTCATGTTCTAATGTGTTGAATAGCATTAGGGGGGGGTGGGTGAGAGGGGAAAATGTTCTCCCAGATGTGTTTGAAGATGTTAGTAGCAGCCTGCAGGTCTGAGATGTGTGTTGTTGTGGGTGATGTGTTTGAATTTGTTGGGGGGGAGGGGGCCTCTGTTTTTTTTTTTTTTATAAAGTTCCCGAAGGCTTTGGTGTTTTTTATACGCTGTTCGTCCCTTTTAGATGAGCTGTGACCAGAAGTTTTGGTCTTGGTTGCTGTGGGAAAGTTGTTTCTGGGTAAGTGAGATCTAATCGGGCTTGTTTCTATGTGTTTTGAGAAAGCAGTTGTGGTAACAGATAATTAGTCTTCTTGTTCTGATTGAGGTTTAAGGGGTTAACAGTGGTTGGGGTTTTTTTTGGTATTGCGGGGTTTGGGTCTCTTGTAATGGGTTTTGGATAGAGGTTGAGTGTCAATGTCAGAGATGGGGGTTGTTGTTTTGTATAGGTGAGGTTAGTATTATCTATGTGTTGTTTTAAGGGATCCCAATTAGCGTTCTTGAGGAGAAGGAAAGGGGTGGGCCCGGGTGAGGATAGGGTTTGGGGGAGATGTGTAAGATGATGGGAATGTGATCAGAGCCTGTAATTGGGCCAGGTATTTAGTGTTGAAAAGAGCTGGCTCGTTTGCTAGAATGATGTCTGGTTTTCCTTAGTGTGATTGTAGGTGTTGAAGTCTGGGGCCCAGATGAACTAGGGGTTTGTGGTTTGTGAATTTGGTAATTGGTGACCGTTTGGGTTTTACTGCGTTGGAAGTTTTTTCTGGGTTTGCGGGGTGTACCTTTGTGGAGTGTTTGTCAAAAAGGGTTTGAAGCCAGTTGGTTTTGAAGACTTTAAAATATGCACCAGTGATCTGATATAATAAATTTTCAGGACAGATGTGGCATGGGGTTTGAAAATTTTAGGGTTTTGCGAGAAGGTGGATTTAGAAGAAGGGAGGTGGGGGTGGGGGGTTGGAGGAGGGAAGGGGGGAGGTGGAAGGAGTCAAGGCACGTCTAATTCGAAAAATGTTTGGCGGTGACAGTCGGCAAAAAGGAAGTCTCAGCTGGCAAGCTGAAGTAGACACACATCTTGCCTGGCCAGGGCACTGAGGGGGGCGAACGAGCTTGATGGAGCACTGTATATCCTGGGGGGGCGGCGAGATGGCTTTTGGGGTGCAGTCAACGGCAAAAGAAAAATTGGCAGCAACAGGCCTGCCCCTTTGGTAAACCCCGACGCACCAATCCTGATGGTGGAGAGGGGAAAAGGGAAATTCAGCAAGCACACTCTAATGATCTCTCCCCCAAAACCGGGTAATTCGAGAGGGGGAATCGTCGATGTGTGAGTGATGTGTTAGGAAACAACGTCGACAGCATGGGCAAAACAAAGCAAACAAGTTCAGGTAAAATCCCAATGGGATGAGGGGAAGACGGGGCAGATGAAGAATAGTCGGAGAGGGGTGTTCTTAGTCAGAGAAATAGAACAGGGCTTAACCCAGCAAGGCGATTGTGGGGCAGACTTGAGAACAGGAATACGGGGCTGTTGCATCAAACTTGTTGTAGTTGAAGTCTTTAGTCTTAAGTAGCTGGCAGCAGGCTGTTCACATCAGAGGGGAGAACAGTGGGAGATTGAGTAACTGGGGCAGGTTAGCAATGGGAAATTTTCGAACCTTTTTAAGCTGCTTCAGAAGGGGGAAAATTTGCTTTGTTACTGAAGGGTGAAACATACAGGTTGATGAATAAAAAAGGCAATATCGTGTGGGAAAGAACAAATAGCCCCCACTTAAAGAAGAAAAGCCTTTTT